>NC_071576.1:30498491-30568491 GCF_024509145.1 Vidua macroura | reverse complement strand
AAGAGGGATAGCTGTCTCATCTCCTTGATATAACTTTTCTTACCATTGTCCAGGTGAATCTGTTTTGCAAAAAATAAACAAGGTTGAAAAGGGGGTTTTGTTAGTGCTTCATAACTGAAATGTAAATGCTGGTGTTCATTTCAGAAAAATGGCCCCAGACCTGTACTCTATGTAATAATTCTTTCTTATTCTCTGAGCACTCTCCATCCAAATGTGAGGGCTGGTGCTCATGTAAGTGTCCTGACTGCAGAGAGACCAGCAGCACAGGCAGATCTTTGTCCCTCTGAGCACTTCTTCCTGGGAAAGCTGGTTTGCTCCGTGTGTGTAATCCCCAGAAACCAGAAACACAGTGCGTGAGGCAGGGGAAGTGAGGTGCAGAAAGTGTTTTGGCATTGAGTTCATCAGGCGTAGAAAGAGGAAATGACAAACCTTGATTTTCCCCTGGTTTCTCAGAACAAATTCTCACATATGCTGCAGGAAGATAGAGACAGGATAATAATACTGTTCATACTTCAGGATTTTGGTCAGTCACAAATACAAAAAACTGTCTGATCTCTTTACTGAAGTTACAGTGCTAAGAGTTGCTTTTGCTTCTAGTAACAAAAATGGAAATCCTGCAATTTAACTGAAGGAGAAAAGAAATAAGATGTCCTTGGACATCTATTTTGATCACAAGTATTATGTCCAAGAACCTGCCTTCTAACAGAGTACTTCAGGATGTTCCCTTTATGATACACATTCAGAAATGAAGAATTAGCAAAAAACAATAGCCATGCTCAGACTTGAAAAAAATGTAATGCTCAAATGAGCATAGGAGTGTGGTGGCATATTTGTATTTAAAAGTAGTAATATATAATATGTGCTTATGTAAGAGCCACCACCAATATTAAGTATTACTTTCAAAGCAGTTTTCATTGAAAGCTGTGTGCCTTGCTTATTTGAGCAGTTAAAAAAAATATTTTCCTTAAAATTTACTGAAGGTAAGTTTCTGAGCCAATAACAGAAAAAGGGAATAGAATATCTTGTGTTAGATAATGCTATTAGCTATCTCAATTCTTATGTGCAGTATAAATCTCTGTAAAGTTTTAAAACCCGACATAGTAAAACACAGGTAAAAATATCTTAACTATAAAACTGCAAGGGAGGGGGGGTTAATGTCTTTGAGGTAAATCTTAATTCTGAGATCCTATTTGGTGGGATTTTGTTTTGTTTTTTGAGTTTTCTTGTTTTGGTTTGGATTTTTTTGGTTGGTTTTTTGGATTTTTTTTTTTTTTTAGTACCAAGCCCTCTCATTGGCATCATTTCACCAGGTTTTTAGGAGGAGGGGGAGAAGGAGAGAGAGATGGAGAGACTGTGTGAAGTTTCTTCTAATGCATAATGTATTTAAACACTGTACTTTCTGGACTGATGCCACTAACCAGCTCAGAAATTATTCCCGTTTCCTCCTTACAGACTTGCAGTAAGGAGTCAGAGATGACCATGTCTACAGTCATTCCTAGCTGGTGTCAGAACATGACAATTCTGTTGTTCTGGGTCAGTGGTGAATAACTCACTCAAATGGTGCAAAGTCAGCCAGTTCTTAATTTTTTATCTCCTCAAGAGTGCATTCAGGGACTTTATCACTGAGAAGAATGACTCCCCTGCCTAGTGTGATCAAGATCTGGAAATTTGTTGCATCAGCATATTTAGCCTGGACTGCTACTTTATTGGTGGGACTTATATTTGATCTTATGGCAGACAGGTCAGCTCACTGACTGGCTAGGTGAACCTAGGTCCAGAGGGAAACTCCATTTTACCCATCTGAACCTGAAGGAAGGGAAGTCTCATAACTTGTCAGGCTTTTCATATGGGGTCTGTACATGTAGGCAGCGCTAACTCCATTGAAGTAGGGAGTGGAGTGATGTAAGCTCTCTGGAGCCCAACTTGTGAGGCTCTTCCCTAAAAAGAGCTCGAGGACACAAATCTGTTCTAGGAAGACTTTGTAGGCACTTCATATTTGTGTTTTGTAATATTTTCTGCAACAGTGAAAGATCTGAAATGAAATTACCGGTTAGGAGCAAAAAGGCAATGCATCAGGTGTCAGAGTGGGTGTCGGTGCTCTTGAGTTTTGTGCTGTGAACTTTCAAAAAAATAGAGTTACAACAACTTAGTACCCTGTGGTTTTGCTATTCCTATGCTTCATTATTTTCTAAATCCACTTCATTGAAACTTTTGTCAAAAGCTTTTTCCCCTGTTTCTATGGAATTATGTGTATGTCAATACTTTCAATCACTTAAAACGGCCCAAAGCATCTTACAGAACAGTTCGGCTGCAGAGAGAGGTGACCATAGCCATTCTTTCTTTTTTGCTTGTTTTTTAATCATATTATACTGAAAATAACCCAGTAAAATTATACCATGAAAAAAAAAAAATTGCTTGTCTGCCTTTCTGATATCATAAAGATATCTGTCAGGGACTAACTAAGAGCTTTAGCTCCATTATGCTTGCTCTTTTTGTCCGTCTACTGAACTTTAAAGAACAGAAACATTTCAAGCCTTTCCAGTAACCACTTTTTAAGCATCCAACATGTACAGCACATAAGTTGTAGATGTTTTACAGTTTACGTTTACGGGGCTTCTTGGAGGAAAAGACTTCTGAAAAACGGTACCCCCAAAACTAAATGCAGGCAGGTCCAAAGCATGCAGTTGTCATCTGGAGAATGATTCACTAGTGGGAGCAAGACTTGACTGAGTCCTTCATTTTGAGCGCCAAGTAGCATATCATTTATAAAGAGTATTAGTTGTGTTTCCAAATACATAACACCCTGTATTTAAAGTACGGGCCTTAAGTTAAACCTACAGGAGCAGACTGTCAGTGTTCCCACGTAACCCTTCACATTCTGGCATTTTCCAGACTGCCAGCCAAATGAACACTTTAGGAGGAGGTGCATATATATGTCTGCAGCACCCAGCGGGTTAATCCACCCTACTGTGCATAGGTGTTGGAGCTCTTATGGTATGTAAGACTTGCCAAGTTTGGAGTTGTTTTGTACTTTTAAATTTTTTTATGAACTATGCATTCACAGCAAGCATCTCTTCTTATGCTATTCAAGAATTTGTGAATGCATATCAAGACAGTACTTTCATTTGTTTTATGTAAAACACACATTTGTGTACATTTTATCACCAGAAAAAGTTTTTATGGTTCATTTTGACACTTTTCTACAAAAACATCTTTCTTTTTTTTTTTTTTTAAGCATTTATCCATCCTCCACTTTTTTTTAATACATCTTAAAATAGACAAATGTGCATTTTGGACTTGTGGCCTAACAAGTGTCCTTTTCAGTAATTGAAGCATTTAACTTAGTATCTCTCAGGAATAACTGTCTGTTAATTTCTAGTCCTTTTTTTTTCATGATGAAAAAATCTTATCCATGTGTACCCATATGTAATATTTCAGCTAGTGCTTTCTTAATAACTAAATAGCCCTGAAAAAAGAGGTTTCTCATGTGGACAGTACATGGATCTTGCTGTAGTAGTGGGCATCATTTTAGGGGCTGTCTCCTGAAGAAGCAGTTATGATAAAGTGCATAGGCTCTAAGGAGAACTGCAAGATATTAAAATATCTCACGGTTTATAACTACTTTTAACAGCTCTAAGGAAAATCGAGATGCTATGACTGCTATTTTCCTTTAAAAAAAACCAGTCATCTTTACTCTTAAAGGAACTACATTAATGATTTAATGAAGAAGAATGGTGCAGGATGTTAGTCATCATCTACTTTTAAGTTCTCACATTCTGCTATATATAAACAACTGCAAAATAGTAAAGGTTAAATATTGATGAAGAACAACTGAACTTATTTACTTCAACTACAGGTAGAATTTTAATTGAACTTAGCTATTTTGCCCACATTTGATATTATTCTAATGACAAAAGTGACAGCATAACAAATAAAAAAAGCTACTTAGAACAAAATATAGCTCTTTAATGTATACTTACTTTTATGCACTTGATTGAGAAAATGAAAAACATTATCCCAGAACTAAAAAAGGAAAATAGTCTCTTAAAGGAGATGTGCTTTCAGCAAAAGAAAAATATTTTTTTTGTCTCCTGATTTCTTTAATGACTTGTTATTGTTGCCTCAGCTGTAGCCAGTCTGCAGCTGGTATTCTTAACAGAATTATTATGAGAATGCCAAAAATACTTCTCTAAAAATATATTTTAAAAAGATTTAAAAAGAATGTCACTAAAACTGCAGCACAAGGACACTTTGTGTGACAGGGTTTAATAGGATGAAAAATTTAAACAGAATAACAGCTATTTGCATTCAGACTGTAAAGTAATTACCAAAGCATATAGAATATTTAAACCTATCTTAATAATGCTTTCCTTCAGCCTAGATACCAAAAACTGGGAGTACACTTACCAGATTGTACTGAGGTGGGGAGGGTGGGAATTGAAGTTAAAACCATGTAGAAAAAAGTCTATTGAACATTTTCCTGGTGGTACAATGTGAGTTTCACTTTTAAATAGAAGAGCATCATAAATCAGCATAATCCACATGTTTTAATGAGTGTATCTCCTCTGGAATTGTGCAGTGCTTGCAATTCTCTGTGACCAAGACATGGATCTGGTCTTAGACTTCTTACTCAGGCAAAACTGCCACTGACATTAATGATAATTTTGCTTGAATAGAACAAAGTGCTTGATGGGAGTTGTGCCAGCACGAGAGGTGCGAGATCAGGATAAACGTGCAAAAAAGTACAACTTCAAATGGCTGTACCTTTGACTTCTACAGCTAGCATTTCCTCCAACTACAAGGATCTTAATTATAACATTTTCTGGTTCAAAGATTAACATTTAGCATTCTGGGAAAGACTTTCTGGACTTTAGTAACCTGATCAGCACGGTCTCCTTTTGGTCTCTGCCTCTTTCTGGTTCTTTGTATTGCAGGGGAGATGATAGTATCTGGCACATTCCTCGGATGTCTTGAAGATAGCAGCCTTCTGTGTTTGGGGCTGAAAGATTGTGAACTCTGTGTTAGCAGAAATGCCACACAGGGGAGGTGAATAGAACATTAAAAAAGCTTTAGCTTTAGGTACTGCAGCGCAAGCAGAGTTGAATTTGAGAGCTGGGACTTAAGTGGACATTTGTCCCTGCTTTCTTCCTTAATAAAATCTGAGTGTTAACTGTGGGTAAGGGCATTTGAGAGATCACTAAAAATGAATCATTGAGTGCCCAGAAGAGCTTTATTATGATATACTATGGAGAAGTTCAGAATATACCCAGTACTTCTTAAGTGGTTATCAGATACATGTAGGAGTTACTATTATGGAAGTGAATTATTTTGTCCTTCTCTGCAGAAGCAAAATAATTTGCCAAATTAAAATGTCAAAATAAAACTCATCAAAAACTAGATCTGTGTGGTCCTTTCTGGCCCTGTGCTCCCATCCAATTTTCTTTTGCCCCATGGAAAGCTATTGAGCAAAAAATTCACAAGCACCAACCAGCAACGTTTGTTGTGTTTGTGTATGTGTAGTCGGTTTTGAAAAAGCCTGATACAATACTAAATCTGGGGGGAAAAAATCTCAGTGCAGAAATCCTGACTGGCCAAATTGATTTTTTAAAAATTATCAAATTTTAAAAATCCTCAGACTGATATCAGGTTCCAGTACTGAGTTCTTGTAGGAAGAGGCAAAAGAGAGGTTGCTTAATTCAGTTTGTTTGCCCCAGAAGCAATTAGATAGAAGGAATTATTCTGCTCCCGAAGTTCTGCATAAGTGTTGCCACTGCCCAGTTAACCAGTGTGAAAATACCATGGAAAATAAATTATTAAACTATACTGTTATTACTAACTTGCCAGTTCCAAAGAAACAAATGCAGCCACATTTACATATGTGTCCATCTGTCTGTTTTTACACTTTATGTCTTCAACCAGTGGGTGAAATTGTTTTAATCCAAGCTGCAGTCTAATTTTTTTTTTAATTTTTTCCCCCCCTACTGATATTTTTCTCTGTGTTTATGTTATTTGTAGATGGACATGCATATTCTTGACAGTAGCTAGTTCTTAATTGCCCCTTAAACTAACCCAATCTATCTGGCCACGGTAGTTTTAACTGGAGTATGCAGCAGAGTTCTCCATGGATAATTTTCGTTAGTTAGCAGATTGTTACCATCTCAATGTTGCTGAAATCCCTAATCTCAGGTCAGCGTGAAGCTGCAGTGGTTACAATCCTGTTGCCTGATGCAGTGTGAATGGAAGTGCTTTCTGTCAGAAACATGTGGTCTCTTCAGTGGAGAGCCTGCGTAAATCCTGTGTAAATAGAGGGAGGCTAACAAAGGATGAGCCCCTGCAGCTCAGAGCATTTGGAGCCATTTGGAGGCTGAATTTGCTAAATGCTGCTTATACCGCCTGAAAAGTTGAAGAGAAAGGAGCATAAAATCCCTTCTTTTTTCTCTTTCTGCTCCTACCCTGGGGGGAGGGTGTTAAGGGCCAGGGAAGCCTGAGGTAAGCCTATGAAGACTGTTTTTTCAGTGCTCTTTTGAGTGTGAAAAAGGTGGCATGGGTCACTGTCCCCTCTTTAATGTCGGAAAACCCACACAGTTAGTAAATGTTGCATGTAAACTAAAGCATTTCATCCCTTCTCCTGCACTCCACGGCAGTGGGCCATGAACTAGTCACTTGAAAATCGCAGAAAAATTTCGCTTCAACATGTCTGGACAGTTTAGCACAGCAGGAACGTAAGAGAGATCAGTAATTAGCAGGTTGCTTTACTGTTGTTTCCCTTGTCTGCATTGGAACACTTTTTTCACCTGATGTGAAAAAATGTTGGATTGCAATGAACGAACCATGAACCTCCTGGCTGTATAAAAGAGCTTAACATTTAAATTGTGGTTTATTAATTTTTTCTAATATAAGCTACAAAAATACATTTTTGACATTTGACAGAATTTCTAAGATTTCTCAATTCATTTTACAAATAAACATGAAATCTAAACACAGACAATTAAGGACACAAAAAAGCCAGTCTTCTTATTTTTGGACAGAAAAATAATGAAAGGGGAAATGTGAAACTTAACGGTTCTGAAAATAATTTTGAAATACTTAGATCACTGATTTTATAGCATGCATGGCTACAATAAGAGCTGAAATGTCATTCCTACTTTGAATAAATAATAAAACATTTGTGAATTCCTTTTTGCAAATAAGATATGTTAGTGACTCTAGAGAGGTGCCTACCCAGAAACAGAAAAGAAACAGTTTTCATTCTGTCTCTTGTAAATACACTTTATATACAAGATACCATGCAAGTCCTTAAGCCTTTAACACATATTGCCAGATGGTAATAGGGACTTGCTCCTGAATGACAAACTATGCTAAGTTGTAATTTAGATTACGTAGAATAGCTTTGTATGTGGGGTCTGATAGCATCTTAAGTTTTCTTCCTATTTGAATTTGCAATAATTATTAATTAATACATGTGTGAAATTCATACATGTCATCTTTACATTATCAGCCCAGTGGAATTGCTAGGTTTTATTCTGGAAAGCAAAAGATCAGCAAGAGAGAAGGCCAGATCTTTGGCTCCTTACTGCTTCTAGAAGGGCAACAGGACAACATCTTCTGTAGGAAGAGAGATGGTAGTGGTATGTGTCTGAAGTTTTCTCCTGCTCTCTAGTGCACCAGTGTCATACAACAGGGAACCATGAAATATATGTGTGGTGTGTCAGAGACACCAGGGCAGAGAATGCAGTGGTCTGATTACAGCAGCTCACTTGAGGACACTCCACTCCAGGAAGAAGCGACCATGCAGGTCAGCACAGGCTCAGTATGCCTGTAAGGCCCCTGAACAGCTTCTGATGGCTCCTTTCCTCCTGGAGTAAAGTAATTTAGCAAAACCAGCACAGGTACTGGCAGAGCACTGCCAATGATGGCACAGCTCTAAGCTGGGTTGCCCACCTGAACTGTTTGTGATTTTCAAAGTCCCATACTTGCCAGTCATAACCTATCTTAACTTAGTTTCCCTGGGCAAGAAATGAAGGAGACAAGTATGGCTCCTGTGGTGTGAGGACACTTAAGTCAGCTTCCTGGAACAGGGATCATTAAGAGGAAGAGAAAGAAAAAAAAAACAATCCATAGCCAGGACTTCATTCAAAGATCTGGGATCTACTGGAGCTGTAAGGCTAAAAGCCTGATAATTTTAACAGGATGGAATGAAGATAAGGATTCTCCTGAAGGGTCTTTGATTCTGGAGCTGACCTTCCCTCTCTATTAGTCTTCCCTTAAGTACAGACTATCTTATCTTCAAAAACATCTTCAGACACTTCTCTCCAGCTTTTTGGCAGTGATAATTAACCAGATTTTTAAGATTTTTCTCTGGTGGTGATACGGATTTTATTACTAAGCTGAATGTCCTTATTAATAATGGTTTACAATATTTATGTGTCTAGATGGACACATTATAAGTACAAAAAAAAAAATTGCAAGCTGAGAATATAGGCTGCATGCAGATTTTCCTCTTTGTTTTGCATTTATAGCTACATATCTACATATTCCACTCCATCAAAATATTAGTCTGGAATATTAGAGTAGTTTACTTAAGATCAGCATAGTGCACTGCAGCTTTCCTTTACAAAATCCTTTGACTTGCTTTTCATATCACATCCACTATTTTTAGAAAAATGGCGAAGTGTCTTGTCTTCCCCCGAGTTTAGATCCTCCTGCTGTTCTCTCTTTTCCTTTAGTGTGACAAACCTTAAAGCTGTAGGGGACCTCTGATGGTGAAGAAACTCAAACACTGGGTTCTGAAATGTACTTTTCCAGAAATCACTTTTTTATCTGCTCTACTTGCTATGATGGTAACAGAAACTATTTCTAGAATTAGAATCTGGACTGTTACCAGGCTTCTGTGCTTTGGCCTGACTGGGTCATCCTTTTTAGTTATCATTTTGATAGATTGGGAAATTGTTATTCATCCTGTTCACAAGTGGTCAAAAGACAAGATGGGCAACTTCTAGACTTGCTTCATCTGTTGCTGGGTTTTTACACTGTGAAGAACACAAAGACTAGGGTTGAGATAATACTGATAGTGTGGGAGACTAACAAAGAAATATTCATTGATACAATAAGGTTAGACAGGCTTCACGTAGGACTGGTCTCTGTTTTCCAAAGAGTCCTTGGCTATGTCAACACTGGGCTTTGTAAGCATATCTGTCCAAGGAAATCAGCTTGCAGCAAGCTGGAATTATGGTGCAATGGAAACCCTGCTATGACTGCTTATTTGATATTTTTTAAAGAGGTAATCTCCTTTGCTTTCAATGCAAAGGGATTCAGCTTGTGGAAAGAAACCCTCAGCACATACTAAGAGTGCCTGAACACAGAGCCAGTGTGGAAGCCCAGCTTCCCACTGTGTAAAGAAGACTTGTATCTTCAGTGTCCTCAAAAAACTCTTCCCCTAGAAGAGAAGGTCTTTAAGGAACCCCAGGTGGGTCCCTTTGCAAGGTTTCTTGTAAACTCTTTCCATCTTTTATGGGGGTTATTGAGACTATTACATAATATTGCTATAATCTTAAACAAGCTGGGTAAAATGCCTAATTCTCTACTGGCTCGAATTGTGCCTAGTCATTGACACCTTCACAAAGAGAGTGCCACTTAAGAATTCTCCACTGTCCTGCAACACCGATGGGGTTTTGCAATTATGCGTACTCTTTGCACAAGAATAAACGAGTTAACAGTATGGAAAGCAGGAGAAAAAATCACCCTTAATTTTTTTAGTTCTGTGTGAAAGAGAGAGACAGTGGACCAAAATCCAAACCTTAATTTCTTCTCTAGAAAATTGGGATAACTATGCTTGTATAATTGCCATTTCCATAGAACTTAGGATTTGACTCTACTCTTCTTACAAATTACAATTTAGACCAGGATATGAATAGTTCATATAAGCAGAATCTCTTGTAATGATGATTTAAATTATTTAAATTTTGATTCCTCCATACAGAAGTGAAAAATATAGTTAATCCAGTCTGTTATAAAGTGATTTTCATATCTGTTCATTTTATTTCGCTTTTGATATTTTATTTTTCTTCATTTAAAGTAACTGACATTTATTTGGGTAAAGAATTCTAGGACCAGAAGTAAAGAATTCCATCTTGGAAAAGACAGTTATGGGCTTTTTCTATGATTTCTTCTCATAGAAGCTGCATCCACTAAAATGAGTGACTGTAGTCCTATTACAATATAGATTAACAGGCCTGTCGTACACCAGGAGAAACAAATCTTGCTGTATTTTTCTTCTGATAGCATTTGGAGTTACAATATTTTAATTTCCTTTCGTGAGGTTGTGGAACAGATTAGGGAAGCACTGATTTCATGATTATGATTTCAGCTGCTGATTAGGATGGGAAGGCAATGAAAGCTTTAGTTGAACTTTTCTTCCTTGGGCTGCTATTAGGTTTTTTAAACCAGGGTATTAATAACCTCATCAAAAAGTCCAAACACTGATATAGCATGTGGGAGACTCCTGCTGAGGATGCTCACAAATAGGAGAGTATATGCAGACAGACAGGAATTTGTCCATAGAGAGAGTGAACTGGTGTTTCTGTGGTTTGAAAGGATGGTGCAGAGCAGAAGTTTTACAGCTCCACACATCCTGTGCATACACACATTACTTTTACATAAAGAGACAAAGATATCTTTATCCACACGACAGATAGACAAACAGACTGACTGACTTCAAACTTGCACTTTCAGTAGAGATTTTTTCCCCCCATCTCCGGGTACTGCTTTTCAAAATTGCCTGAGGCTACAGTACAGCACCTCAGATCCCCAAGGCCCATTGCCTGGCTCCTAATAGCCACTCTCCATCTGTGTCACATGAACAGCTGATGAGATAGCTCCAGTGTCTGTATTTTGGAGAGCATATCCACCCAGGTTAAAATGCTGGGGTTGCCAAGGAGCAGTCAGAAGCCATTAGTGTTTGTGAGAATTTGCCTTGCAGCAGTTCCTTGGCATAGAGGAAAGTGTGTGTGCTTGTGTGTGTGTGCGCGCGCACACGTGTCTGTGAGAGAGGGGTAGGGTGGAATACATGGGGAGGAAGAAAGCAGCAGAAAGGAGTGCTTTCTAAATAACTAATATATTGCAAAAGCAAACAGTTGGTTGCAGTGTTCAGAGCTTCCATAATCTCTTCAACTAGTTTACTGTGATTTGACTCTCCTTTATCATTAATAGAAGAAAAAAAAAAAAAAAAAGGACGAGAAACACTTCAGGGTCTTGCTCTGGTGTTTGGGCAGATGGAAAGGAGCTGCTCTGCCTTGGGGCAGGGTGGTTGTAATGAAGTGGCCTGTCAGTCTGTAAATAGTGAGGGTCATCTCTTCCATGTGATGGAGGGTATCACATTGCAGTGAAAATGGAAATGTCAATAAAATTAATCTGCCAGCTCTTTGCTGTGGCTTTTTCTGTTTCTCCAGTCCAAAAGGGTCGGTTTTTCAGAGGGGATGCAGTACAAGAAGGGTGATCTGGCATGGGAGGGAAGATGGAGCTGAAATGCAGGTTTTGAAGCAAATGGACTGTATGTAGCAGCAATGTATTTCGTTTAGTAGCACTACAGATCTAGACAAGGCTATAGGAATTAGCTCATGAATCTATAGCATTCCTCAGGAAGCTATGGAGCGTCTAGCTCAGGCTACATTGAGCACAGAGTTTATTGTTTTAGGCTTTCTTGGACAAGGTTTTTACTTAGCATGGGATTTATGGCATTTACTGCTAATGAATGTCTATTCTTAAATTACAAAAACCACCGTCTCAGCACAATTCCCAGATGTCCTTCCAGGACCTCGGCTTCTTAAACACCAGCAGGGAGCATAAACTCTCCACTTCTCTGTTTTCCTCTTTCGTGTGGCTCCGGGCTAATGATGTGTAAGGAAAACACAGCAATCTATAAAGTCTCAGTGCTGTCCCAGTATTCTTCATTTATTTTGCATTTGATTATGCCACAAGTCGGATCTTGTTTCTTTCCTTTTTTTAAAGTTATTAGTTCAAATATTAATGTAGGAATATGGCATATATTGCTGCTCTTGATTGATGCCTTCCCAAAAACAGGAAGACGTGCTCGTATGAATTTTAAGAAAGTAGGGGTCCTGCAATGCCTTGCCAGAAGAGTTTTTCAGATACATAATTTAGATGCCCTCCAGGCAGGCTTTCAAGGCATTTTTGCTGGAGGGCAAGAAAAAATAACTATGACTGTTAAAAGTAAATGATTTTTGCTAATGCACAATTAATGCCAGGGAAAAGCACAGAAGAGAAGGATGTTGATGGAAAGTTCTGATTAAGTGAGAGCTCTACCTTGATGTACATCTTTTTTTTTTTAATGATAATAATCACTGATGCAGAGATGTAGAAGTTTTCATGTCATGCAAATGCTATATGCAGGGTCACACTAGGTGTACGTGTTTGTGAGTGTGTGTGTATGTGTGCTGGGAGGTGATGGTTACGGGGAGGGGCTCATCTGACAGTGTGTTATGTGCACTGAACGGTGACATGGTTACTGCCACCTCTGCAGAGGGCCTCGAATATATAGACTACAGAACATTTAACTTGATTACTTATACGTACATATTCAGAATGGTTGTAGGGATGCATTTACAGTAAATGGGTTTTCTTGTGGCAGGTTTTCCCACATTGAATCCCATAATTGAAAAAGAGCTACTGCACTATGTCAAGCACACAATTATAATTGAATTAATGATATATGCATGTGTGAAACATAAAATTAGTATTTGGAGAGACACGGTTTTCTAATTTTTACATATTTGCATCGGCATTCTTATATAATGAGAAACAGTATGTGCCTGATCTAACAAATAAAAACCCCCCAAACTGTGGTAGTGTCTTGGCAATTAATGATATTTTTTGGCTTCTGTATTTGGTTCATTAAACATCTCTTCCTTCCTGTTTTTCTCTTTGTTGTAGGTGATGGTTTAGACAACAGTGTAGCCTCACCTGGTACAGGAGATGATGATGACCCAGACAAGGACAAAAAGCGTCAGAAGAAAAGAGGCATTTTCCCCAAAGTAGCAACAAATATCATGAGAGCGTGGCTTTTCCAGCATCTCACAGTAAGTGGTGACCAAAACCAAAATAAATTTCTATTCATGTACCTAATGAGGTTTATTCATCATTAATAGAAATCAATTATCCCCATAATTTTTTGACCGTTATTAGGTCTCAGGCTTTGTTGCATTTTTTTTATTAGATTTTTTTTTTCTTAGGTCTTGGAATCATGACAAATCTCAAAGAAATCAATCAATCAATCAATCAATCTATCTATTTATCTATCAACTCGCTCTCTCTCTCTTTCTCTCTCTCTATATATATACACATATATACACACATCCTATAGAAAGAAAGAGAGAGTACAGCGCCTTAACATGGAATACCACCTATATACGAAGTAACCATTTTTGGCTTTAAACTATTCAAAATCTTCCTACGGACAGCAAAAGGGGGATTCTTACTTTAATACATATAAAGCTCTGCCTTCTGGATTCTTTGTTGCTGGCCTCTGTTTACAGAAACTTTGTATGTATGTGGTGAAAGAGAGAGCCCTGGTCTGTGTGCATGTGCTGACATACCCTGTGGATGTTAGAGAAGTCAAAGCAGCAGCTTGCAACCTTATCATAGTTACCTTTTTGTGAGGAAATAAAGAAGACTTACAGATTCCCTAATTTTTCAGTTGTGTAACAAAGAGAATAAGTGCCTTTTTTTGCTTCTCTTCAAGTCCATAAATATTAAAACCTGGCCATATTCACATTTGGGGGGAGAGAGATTCAATATGTGAAATAGCAGTGCTTTCCTTGGGCTTTTATTTGTCTGATTGCTATTGGTTTTGTGTTGGTTTTGTGTTGTAGTTGACAATTATAGCTTCACTTAGACATCAAAACACAGTTCCACAGAAAACCTAGTAAACCTAGTTTACTTCATGTGGGAAATGATGGAAACTGGTAAAATTATCAATTTTCTTCTTTCTCGCACTTTGAAATTGTTTCTTATTTGATAAGGCTTGAAATGCTAACTGTTATTAACTGCCTCTTCTTCTACCAAAGTTTTATGAATTTCCATGGTTTTATAAATTTCCTGTTGTTGGTTACACTGTAATGATTCCGGGACCCAATTTATTTATGATAGAGACTATCGAACTGCTCTGCCAGCAGCACAGCTAAAGGGGGGAGTGATAGATTCACATTTCTAAACCATCATTTTGATGTAAGGACATTAGTAGCAAACTAAGGTGCATTGATCTGGCCTGTGGGGTCAGGATTAGCTGGAATAGCCAGTGTCTCTGCTGGAGTAGTGGTTATTCCTGCCTCTCAGCTATGGCCATTTCAAAGGTCAGGTGCCCTGTACCCACTTGGCTCAGAGGAATTAGACAGAACATGAGTCTCTGGGCTGATTACTTAACCAAAGACAAAATAATGAGTCCTAAGCAAATACTGACTAATTGAAAGGGCTGTAAATCCATTACATATTGGTCAGGGATAATCAGGAGTATTTAATCACTTTTATCTATTCAGGAGCACTGAAGCTGCAACAGCAAAGCCCTGAACCTTGCCATGTGCTTATTATTCTCATCATTATCAAAATTACTTCACAGCTGTTCTTTGCTACATCACCTCAGCTGGAGATTTACTAACCTGTAAAATGTTTTTAATTTGGAAGTCGAGTGAGTGCGAGTGGAGGGTTTCTCATTTAGCTGTAGGGTATCTTTAGACGAGTAGTACAGGCAGACAGCAAAAAGCAGGGCCACAAATAAACAAGTTTGGTTTGTAGATATCTCCACGTTAACTCCATTTCCTCCCATGAAATTTGTGATATCTCTTTTTTTTCCTTCCTGCCTTTCTTTCTTATGTGCTCCTTGAAAGCATTTGACACTTGCTTTTAAACAGTCAACTGCCTCTTGCTTCTCTTGAGGAAAGTCCTTCTGGCTTTTTGAAATCCCTTCTCCTTGTTTCTATCCTCTCTCTCCTGACCCTCTCCATCCTGTATGAATTAAGGAAATTTGCCATCACTGTTGAGGATGGCCTCACAAAAATTAGATTAAATGAACACAAAAAAAGCCCCAAACCTTTTACCATCCAGGCTTTAATGAGTTTGCAGGTGTTGAAAGATTTACTGCGCTGTAATTCTCAGACCTGCAAACTGATAATGGAGACCCCGACCAGTGCAATGTAAATTCAGAAAGATTCTTGCCATAAACACATGCAGGGAAGGAAGAAAACTCCTTTCTTTTAAAGATCTCACACTTTTTCTCAAATTAGCTTGTCCATTCAAAATGTTACTCTGGCTGAGCCAGAACGGGGGAATCTGTGATGTACAATTTTATTGTTTCAAGTAAATATCTTTACAATGACAGTCTGTGATTCAATGTACATTCCTTCATTACTACTCTAACCTTATTTCAAATTGGTTTGTGCCTCTTTTGTGCTGTATGACCTGTTCTTGTATTACAATAATCCCCTGATGTACCCTTTTTTCTTTCTCTCTCTCTCTGTCCATTTTTTTTTTTAAGAAACTAATTGAATTATCTCATTATTTTAATTTGTTAAGCAAATGTATTTTATGTCTCAGGATGTGTTCTTAAAGAAGGAGCTGCTTAGGCTTTGCCCTCTGAATGGGCCATTGGTACATTTTGACATTCATGCATTCATTAAGGAGAGGAACATAAAAGAGCTCTGGTTGTATTTTTTTTTTTCAAACACCCAACCAGCATGGAGCAACTTTTCCATAAGCCACAGGGGTCTCTCTACATATGTTCTCAACTGCAAGCCATTGTCACCTATTCTGAATACCTCAAAAGGACAAATAAAATACTAAAGGCCAACTGTAGCAATTGTTAGCTGTTAGTCTCAATATGACAAAAATCATTAACCTCTGATTTCCCTGGAAGGAGAGGCAGTGGCAGTCCATGTCTTCTGGCATGGATTAAATGTAGAAGTCCTTTAGACTGTCAAATTCCAAGAGAGTAACTCAAATCTGACTAATTGTATTTACTTATGATTTTAAATAAAATGCTATTTTTTCCTTTATTCAATCAGTTTGCAAACTCCTAAGGCAGCCAGTTTTAAAAATTGAATGGCCTAAGTGGCTTTTTTGAAGAGACAGGCACTTGAACTCTGATGTAGAATGAATGTGTCTGACAGGCTGTGTCTTTCAAAACAATTTCTAACCCCTATCACAGCTTCCATTTTGTAGTAACTTTAATTATATTTGAAGTAGTATACACATGCATGTTTTTATTGTTGGAAATCGAATGCAAAGAGTAGGAGCTTCTGTCATGTTCTTGTTCACTTACTGAGCTCTGTCTTACATTTGGAATTACAACACTACCGGAAGATAAAAGATCTGAGGATGAATTGGTTGGAAATGTGTATGCTTTTTCTGGATAATATCCAGTGTTTAAGAAAGTAGAGGAAATCCTAGTCTGGTAGTATAATCTTTTCAATAGTACATAAAGATTACAACATCAGAAAGGTAAACCTGACATTAAGACTGTTTTTAGTTGAGTTCAAAGGTGGTTAAAGAAAAGAAACAGCAAGAAATCTGACCCAAGCTGAGAGTTTATTCATAGCTTTGGAAGACTCCTTTTCCTCTCTGCTAAGGAGTTCTTAGTACACTCAATTAGCCTCTCAGACATCACTGCTTTCCTCCCTCAAGTGCTCCCCTATTTGCCCTGCAAAGAACATATTTGATCACGAAGTGAAAACAGGAAGTGCTCAAATGTATAGATACCTCCAGCTTACACCAGTGCTGAAATTAGGATTTCTTACCAGCAACTATAGAGCCAGTCCCCTTCCTCCCATGCCCTTTTGAAGGATGGAGGACCTTTAAAATACACATACATAATCAGAAGAGAGGAAAGTTATAAAGGAAGTAATTATACCACTCTATGGGCTTGTACCTCTGGTAGTTCATCCATTTCTGTAGCAGTGTGCCAAAGACTACATTTTTGCTACATTCAACATTTTCTCACCTTTTTTTACCGAGCTGGTAGAACAGAGTCTCATTTATGCTTTGACACTTACCTGGAGTGATGCCCTTTGTTAAAATTCGATTTTGGTTGTTTTTTTTTGTGAAAGTCTTTAAGAAGATGTGTATCATAACTAATGGTATCAGATTTAGCAATGGTACCTTGTAAACTAAAGCTTTCTTAATGAAAATGCCTAATTCCCATCTGATGGTATTTGGGATGTCTCCCCTAAAGCCAGAGGAGTTGAGCTGGTTTTCTGCTTTTTTTTGCTAGCTGACGTTCTGTCTTCTAACTTTGAACAATGTCATTTTAGCCTGATTTCCACAATCTGGCTGAAGATCTTGCTCTTTACACAGTCTATTGTAGAATATATCTTGGTTTAATCTGTTTCATTGTCAGGCTAGAGTAAGTTCTCCTGGAAGGTGGTAAAATGAACCAGTCACAGCTTTTGTACTTACCTGAATTAATTTTCTTAACTTGTCATATTCAGGTGTCCAGATTGGATAATATGAATAGTCTTACTGAAACAGATTTTTTTTTCCCATGTATTTCTGTGGGTGTATCTGAGAATAAAATGTGTATCTATCATTTTTTGATGAATGGCTTACCAAGCCTTTTCTACAGGGCAGCTATTTTATTTATTCATTAGATTTGATTCTAGAGATGAATGTCATCAACCAAAGCCAATCTTGGAGCAAGTGTTCGAGGAAGTTGAATCCAACCCACCTTCATAAATATCTCCTTCCATATTTTATTTTAGTAATAATACCTTAAAGAAAGGTTACAAACATAGTTGGCTATTGCACTCCACTCTGAACAGCTTACTTTCACATGAAACTGTAGAAGAACAGCTTTACTCAGAGATGTGATCTGGGAGAAGCGTTCTTCACATTGTTGTTTTTGCTCTACCTTAAAAATACAAACCTGAAAATACAACAGACCTCTGTCCAGTTAAAATGGCAAGAAGAAGGCTGGGAGCCTCCAGATAACACAGGAATGTGCAGTCATTCTAGTGAATTTTAGCGTGTGTGTTGGAAGCACTGTAACCTGCTATACCCTCCGAGGGTACACACAGGAGATGGACAATGTCCTCTGATTCTCCTGTAAAACTACCTGCACATGTGTTTGTGTGGCTGCCATTTCCACCTCAGGGCACCACAGGGTCAGAGAGCCAGAGGAGCCCAAGCTACAGTTTTATTCCAGGTCTGCTTTTAGTCTGTGTGCTGTTTTCAGCAAGGTAATAAGTTGCCTATTGGTGTAGAACAGACTTCTTTGTACAAACACCACCCTGTTGGAAGCATGTCCAACAAAATAATATTGTGCTCATTTTTCAGCTGGAAAAACTTTTGTGAGGAGAGGTTAAATGACTTCACCCCCCAGTGCTAAAGAAAAATCAGTGCCTGAATGCTAAACTCCCATGACCTGTGGTCTTGCAGTCCTCAGGACAACAGACTTGTGCCTCTTTGTGCCCCAGAATTGTTCTGGTGTCTCACCTGAAGGGTTGGTGGTGGCCATTAACATTTGTAATTATTGCTGTTGGTAGTGTGTCTGGGGTGTCTGGCAAGACCCCAACAGTGTGAAAGTCCTTTTTTCCCTAGCCCAGCAGCCGAAGAAAAGGTCTGGAATGTGTGAAGCCGAGTTTTCAAGGTTGTTTATTTTTTTCCTTATCTATAATAGTTTCTCTCTGACCTGCCAAGGTCCACCTAGTACAGAAGCCATGGCAGTCTGTTGCAAGCCCCGGGCGTCTCCCACATTATATACTCAAAATTACGTGTACCATGTTTACAGTTCCCCTACCAATACCTAAGATCTATGTTGGACAGTGTGTCCCTATCCTAGACCAATAGGAAAGTGTTACTATCACACTAAGACATGGAGGACAAGAAGAAGGAAGAAAAGGCTAGGGCACGCCCAGATTCCTCCATCTTGTACCCCTGAATTACATTCTAAAAAACCCCAAAGTTCTACTTTTTCATCCTGTGTCAATTCCCCTATTACACTACTCAAACCCTTTTGGCTTGTAATTCCTCATATAAGGTTGGCAGCCTCTCCCATGGGCTAAAATCGAAGCCACAGGTGTTTTTGACTTCTTGCCAAGGTCCCTGAGCCGCCTGCCAGGGTCTCGAGGCAGCCGGGGAAGCCAAAGGGATGCTTTGGACTCCGACAGTAGTGGAGCCCTGCCTAATGTCATCAGCATCCCCCTCCTGTCCTGCCTGTCTGCACTACCGTGTCACCAGCCCGGGCAGAATAAACCCGGAAATCTTTCTCTAAATGACACTTCTGATCCCAGGCTGAAAGGTTTCATCCTCTGATTGCTCCTAGTCCTCGGCCATGAAAGCATCCTGAAGATTTAGTAAGAGACCAAACATTCACATACCTTTTAAACACCACAATCTTAAAAGAAAAAAGAAAAGAGCTGAAACGGGATGGGGGTGGGGCTTTGTTTGTTTTAAAAATGGAATCTGAGATTAGATCTGACATTTCTACATCCACCCCCTACAGAAGAGGGAACCCAGGGTCATGGGGTGTGTGGGCCTCAAAAGCTAGCTTTGTCTGGGAGTGGTTAATCTAATCATTGTTACATAGACATCTGTTATTTCTTCTGAAAAATTGATGCTTTTGTGACACAATGATCCATCTATTTAGTACAACAGCCTGAGTAATTAAATTAAAAAAAGAATATTTTTGCGGGAGCATGTATTATAAAACTGCCATACCTCCTTGTACCAGTGAAAAGGCTGAGTAGAGGGAGTGGAAGATGGAGAGGGGCAGAGGGAGAGGAGTGCTTTAAGTCTCGCATTGTTTTCTGCTGGCTGGAGGAAAACATCTGTGAATTGTTTGAACTGAACCTTAGCAGGGACTGTCTGAATCTGTGTCATCTCTGTTTAATTTCAGGAAATGATGTCACAGCGCATTAAATAACAATGCTGCATGATTTATTTTTACTTGTACATGCTGTCCTAAGCATTTCAGTTACACGGCAGTGTTTCCAATTAAGTGCAAGCTTTCAGTTTTAAAAAATGTACTCCGTAATGCTTTTTTAGGGGGGCACGGGGTATGGGGAGGCTGGGTTTTTTAGGGGGTCACCAAGGTTCAGGGCTGTCGGAGGGCTCTGGGCCCATTTGTCATGTGCTTATTTGTAGTTGGGACTGGATGTCAGCTCTCTCGTCACCCATGGCAACCTCCAGGACTGTGGGTTTGTTACAAAGCCTGTCTGGGGGAGAAAAAAACCTAAATATTCTGAACCAATCCGTCAAAAGACCTATTAGATAGTTATAGCCAGCCCTATGTACTGTAGCTTTTGCCTCGATCAAACTTTCTGCACTCCCCCTTCTTCTGTAGAAGAATAGAGGACATAAGTCAATTCTGTCTGCCATCTGTCGCCTCTCTCCCTGCTCCTCAAATTAAAGAGACAGTCCAAAATTTAAATAATCAGATACAATCACAGGAAGCTGGCCTGGAAATTATTACATGTGCAATTGGTTGAGTTTTTTTTTTTTTTTTACTTCTCATTTTATTTTGAAGAGGGGATCTTTATTGTGCTTCTTTGGAGATCAAAATATGTTGCATGTTTCAGCTTCAAAAATAGCATGCTGAGAAATACTGGATTTGCAGTGTCACTGGGTTGTTTTCTAATAGGATTCCAAGTTATATATAGGGTGAAATTCACACACATACATACACACCCTTCCCAACCCCCAAAGAATCCCCAAATTGCGAATCCTGCGAGGGACAAGTAAATGAATCACACCACCCGTCCCCTCCAGCTCTCCTATCCCTTTCATCACCTTTCTGTCCCCAAATCCATGGCAGGCTGACGGGCTGCAGCAAAATCTTTTTTGGTGCAACCAGGACAATTTAAGCTGTTGAGTCTACCTAATGGGCCTCTTCTAGGCCTGCTATAAGAGTTTTTCACAGTACCCTGTCTGATATTAGCTAGTTATGCTTTACCTTTTCCTCTCCTTGTTTTTATCTTTATACCAGCCTGCCTGGTTTTGCTTCCTCCTCATCAACAGGCAACACAATGTGTCAGGACTGCAGCAAGGTGAATTTCATTCATGTGACATATGATGTCAGCCAATGCCAAACCATCAGATAATGTGTCTAGATGTTACTTCCCAGTTCAGTATTTTACCTGCCATTTTCAAACAGGGGATTCCTGAGAACAGCAAAAAACATATGCATGGTTTTAACTAATGTTTGATTAGAAAGCCTTCACTGAGTAAGCTGAATGTGGCCTAGTGAAAGATAGGATCAGCCACTGTTTTTCTCTGGTAGTTATTGTCAGATTACAAAGCTTTGCAGAGTCAGTATAGGAAGGAAAAGAGAGAAGAGAGAGAGAGAGAGAAGAGAGAAGAGAGAAGAGAGAAGAGAGAAGAGAGAAGAGAGAAGAGAGAAGAGAGAAGAGAGAAGAGAGAAGAGAGAAGAGAGAAGAGAAGAGAAGAGAAGAGAAGAGAAGAGAAGAGAAGAGAAGAGAAGAGAAGAGAAGAGAAGAGAAGAAAAAAAAGAAAAAAAAGAGAGAAAAGAAAAGAAAAGAAAAGAAAAGAAAAGAAAAGAAAAGAAAAGAAAAGAAAAGAAAAGAAAAGAAAAGAAAAGAAAAGAAAAGAAAAGAAAAGAAAAGAAAAGAAAAGAAAAGAAAAGAAAAGAAAAGAGAAAAGGGAACACCAAAGTCCAATTAATGAAATCCTTAAAGTAATTGAAATAAGGAACTAATAGTGACAAGAATTTGTTTATATAGAGTTGTGGCTGCAAGGCTCATAAGGCAAAAGATGTTTTAACCAAAGCATATGTGAATGTAGTGTTTAAACACTTTCTTAACTCCAAAAATATCACTCTAATAAATGTTGTGAACTGCAGCTTTTGGAGATCAAGATCACAGTCAACTAGAGGAGAGAAGTCTTTGGAGTGTCTTCAGGGTCCACTACATAAAGCTGTTGTCATCAGAAAACTCATAGTTCCTCCCTTTCTCTGTAGTGTGCACACATGATTATACGTAGATATATTTTTAGGGAAAATATAATTGCTGTTGTTTGTGCAGTGATACTGCCTCTCAGTTTTGCCTCAGGATATGTTTAAAACTTTCTTTTCGAGATCCATGAGCAGGACAATTGGTTTCAAGGAAGTTTTCAGTAAAATTAGAGTTATGTTGGGGAGAAAAAAAAAAAACCAACATGTTTCTGCCAACAGTTCCACAACTGCAAAGAAATGGATATGTCAATTCTTATTGCTGCCTAATGAAGAGAGTAGTTTGTGGCAGACAATATTACTCCTGTTGTTGTGGAGTTTGCCTTGAATTATGACACCTAGAATACCATGCATTGCATATTTTAGAGTTGATTGGCAGCACTTGTTTGTAATATCTAAAGCAATCATTGGCATCTCTAAAGATTTACAGTTATCTTTAAGCATAATGGCAATACAGTTTTCATGCTTTTACATTTGTTATTTTTTATTTTTAACTGCTAGCCCCAAATCTGCCAAAACTAATTCCACTTGTTTTGTCTAATACTAGGTGATAGACCATAAAGAGTTTTTTAAATCTTGGTTTTACCTTTTTATGATGGCATTTCAAAATATGTATTTTATTTGTAGCAGTTGACTACTTATGTCCATAAAATGTTTAACATCTCATGACATCCTCTTACAATCTCAGGATAATAAATCTGAGTAGCTCAGTAAACAGCAGTAAATATTTTGGTTTAGTGTTTAAAAATCTGCATACATCAATTTTTTTAGTGCTGTAGAAATTTGACTGTCATCAGGATCAAGCTCTTATTTGGTCCTTTCAAAGTGTGAACTTGATATTCTGAGGTGGATATACCGTGGAAATACTATCTGACTAAATCAGATAGCAATGGGAAAGCTCCTGTTCACTTTCTTAATGTATACTAAATATGTGAAAGGAGTAGATTTTCATAAGATCATGGCCTAATCTAAATTACTTTAAGATTGTTATGTCAATTAAAAAAACTTCAAAGATGATGTAAGCTACATTGTTAGTTGATATGCTGTATACCTATATGGATCATTATAAAAGCAGTCTTCTCAGGTAAGTTAAAAATTAGGGTTTGATCCTTTGTATTTAAATATTTGCAGATAATTCACAAATTAGTGACTAACAGTGTGTATCTCTCATTGCTCCTTCCCCTAATTCCAGTCGAACTCTGATCCTTTTGAAAAAGCCAGAAAACATGTAGTGAAATCATAATGGGAGACAGGCAGAAAAACACTTAGTAAGTGATAAATTCTCTAGCCACTTTATCCATTAATTACACTTAACAACTCATTCAATGATTCCCTATTTTATGATAGAAACACCAGTGGCTTGAGTGCTCAACTGTTTTGTCACATTCTCTTGTGACCCAGCTTTCACTACTGTCCCCAGGATGGTGTAGCGCAAGGGAGCTGTGGTACACCTGTGGAGTTTCTACTTCTCTTTCTAGCTATGACCATGACAAGACACTGTGCCTTAGTTTCCCTGCTTAAACAGTATCACATAATGATTGTGGCTGCTTTTTGAAGTGCTTTTCATATTTACAGATGAAAAAACACTGTGTAAGGCCTGTGTCTTTTACTTTGCAACAGCTGAATTACAGAAAATTGCACTTCTGTTGTGGTTTTATCCTGCTGTTGAAAGAGCATGACAGTCATGCTATGCTTGTACACATACCTAAACTTCTGTAGACTGAAAGTTTGGGAGAATTTTATCTTTATAAAGGAGTATTTAATATATAATTAAGAGTGTTATGTTCTTGCTGGTCTACACTGAAGATGACAGCATATGATTTCTGCAAGCTACTTCAGTGCAGGTGTCTTGGTCTTGTGTTAATTTTGTCAGGTCTTTTCCTTGCTAGTGACCTGATGTGGTGATTACGGCATGTACATGCTATCAAATATCTTTCCCAGAAAGCAGCGAGAGGAAGAACTTTGGGCATCAACTGATGGCCAAGAGGCAATAGTGGGAGTAAAGGGAGCGCAACGGTATTAACCAATGCATCTTTGTACTTCAAGAACTTGCTAGTGAATATTCTCCTCCTCAACAATCTGGGAGTCTCCTGATGTGAAGTTGGATTTTGGCAGCTTTCCAGCCAGTCCTGATCCTTTCTGCTGCCTCTTTTGACTCAGCCGGGTGCTTCCCACTTGTGCATCCCACTCGTGCTTGAATGAAGAAACAGGAAACAGGAGGGTGACTTAGAGCGAGGAGTAAGGGCTGAAGGGATATTGTGAAGTCCCCATTTCATATTGACAAGGTCCCTGCCTACTGAGGACCATATACAGATAGCTGACAGCTGTTTGCATAGTTCACAAATGGGCTGGTTCAGGGTTATGGAGTGTGAATAGGGAGAAAGATCATATGTGTTGATAACAACTGATGTGTGTATATTTGAGGGAGTCGGCAAAGGAGGTGTTGCATAGGAATAGTGCCACATATTAATTGCAAAGAAAGTTGGCTAATTTGAGGGATCAGTTCAAAATCTTAATGTTTAAAGAGTGCTTAATTTCAACTATAAAGGGATATTCTGATTTTCTCTTTTCAGATATAAAGTAAGAAATTAAACAGAAACATGTGTTAATTATTGTGAACAAAAAAAAATAGAGGGAAAATATTTGATTCACTTCTCCTTTCCATCTTCTTTATTCTTTTGGTGGGACTAATCCAAGAGTTGTGTTACTTGGTCTTGTCTGTTTTCAATCCAATTTCTTCCAGTTACACAGGGACACTTTACTGCATGATCTAACATCACTTAGGAAAGAGAGGTGCTTCTTGAGTTGGTATGAACTTCTCTGTGGATGGTGGGATGAACTGCAGAGTTTTAAGATAATCCTAAGAATTCCACATTGTTTCACATAATATGCCAACTTACACCTCAAGTTTAAACAGCCCTACAACCTATGAGTGTGTTGTATGGGGGCCATAAACTGCCAAGCAAATGCTTCTCAGACCAAAAACCCCACTACTTTTTGCATATCTAACCAAAACATTTGTAGACAATTTTACTGCTATAATTAATCTTAGCTGTCCTGGATTTTATGAACTTACATCCCACAATGCTCTTGGACGCAACCAACCTTCTGGGAAAAGGGGCTCTTGCCATTTTCTCTCCCTTTTATTTCCCAAAAGTTGTCCATTTAGAAAGCAATAATGCTTTCAAAGGAACCAGTGCAAAACAATATGTGCAGCAGGAGAATAAAATGTCTACAAATGAACAGGACTATGTTGTTTTTCTAGAATGGATACCAATAAACATAACTGTAGAGTTGTGATACTATCATGAGTTTTGGCTCCTGGGATCTGAATCCTGTTCAAAGCTCCAGCTGAAAAGATAAAATATTGCACTTTCCAATTCAGCAGTGCTCTAACATCTTCTACTGCATCCCAAACAATCTCTGCAGCAAACTTCTTGCTGAGACAGAAAACTCTTTAAAACGAGGCCTGCGGACTCATGAGCTTTCTACTCAGTACCCTTTAGGCTCACTCCATGAAAAAGTATCTTGCCTAAAAGAGGCCAAATATCACACAACAGAGCTGGTGGGAAATTCAAACTGTTCTAAGCAAAGAAGTCAATAGAGCTGCTGTAGTGAAAGGTAATGTTCAGAGTGAGATCACCATGTTATGATCTCATGCTGAACATCGGGACTGGTTGTTTTTTTCTTTTTTTTATGAGGATTATGAAACTAGCCTGAGGCCAGTCTGGTGAGAGTCTGAGAAAGATACAGAAGGATATTTGGACAGCCTGGACTATCAGGGTCCTTATTCCCCAAAAAGGGTAACAGAGGCTTAAAAAAGATGAGAGAAATGAGGGCTGCATTGTTATTTTACAGTGCTCTTTCCATCCATCCCAAAAATACAAGATCTAGCCCTAGACAGAGAATGTGTACACTGAAGCAGTGAATAAGCACAGGCTTCAAAGAGATAACAGGAGAAATTACTGAAGAGGAACAAAACACCTTGCAGGAATAATGGAATTCAGCAGCCAAACCCCAGTCGTTTTAGACTGTAGAACAATCTGTGGAAGTGCCTTTGCTTAGCACTTTTAAAACTAGACTCCAAAAAAACACTTGAAGGTATACTGCTGAGAAACATCTCACATTCCTGGGCTTACACTAAAGTAGTCTTGCCTGAAGGTTTTCTCATATTTTCATGTTTTCTTATTAATGATTAAAAACTGAAAATTTGTCTTGAAATTAGAGCTGTTTTCAAAAAGGAAGCCTTCCCAAATTTGGCTTCCTTCAGGTTTAAGTTTATGTTGTATTTTGTTTCAACTTTTTAATGATGTTTCATTTATCTGTCAGTGGAAAAATTATTGCAAAATCAACTTACAAAATCAAACTAGAAATGGGCTTTGAGACACAAATTGAAGAACTAAGCTTAAGAGAAATATTTAATTACTGTTCCTTCAGGCACTGGGAGTGGATGGTGAAGGTCAGCCAGGCTTGGGCCCTGTCAAACTGACAAAAGAAAGCGACTTAGTATTGAGAAACACCTCCCTTTCAGATATTCAGAGGCAGAAAACTGTTGCAATACATACACAACTTGTGAATTTTCAGCAATATCTGGGTAAGGTACAGGTCTGAAATCAACCCCTACCCAGTTTAGTCTTCCCCCAACATATCTGACATCTGCTCCAACATTTGCTCTTTGAAACATCAATCCAAAACACCAAAAGTTGTTTGAGCATTCAAAATACAAATGTTGATTTTTAAGGTCATGGAATCCAATGCAAATTCAAATATAAAATGGAGTTGACTATGGATTTACACAGAAGTTTGAATACCAAAATGGGTGAAAAACATAGCTTTTTCACCTGCTTTTCACTTACAGGCATTTATGGCAATTTGACGCCATGATTCAAAAAACAATGATTTGGGCCCTCAGAGAGGCAAAATGACCGCAAGGAAATATTGACTGAGTGCCTGCTGTCTTCGGCTGCTGAATTTCACACACAGCTTTCCTCAAAAGTATCAGGAAGAAAGAGATTGTATTTTGAATTTTAAAATGAAATTTTACTCTTGAACATTACTTTATAACAATGTAAACTGTGGGGTTCCATGTTCATCTCAATGCCTTCCAGATCAAATGAACTCTGTTTTCATGGTAGAAAATAGCTTTTTTTTTTTTTTTTCCCCCCTCTTTTTTTATTTTTTCCTCCTTCATTGCCAGAATTAGAAATTTAGCCTTGGATCTTAGATCCAAGTCGGATTCTTTCTGGCTCATTTATTGGCAGTCAAAAGGATTATATGATAACAGTAATGTTGCAAATTACAATGGTAAAGCTATGCAATTACAATAATAAATAGACGATAGATTGGCCAGAAAAAAAACGTCCAGTTTTCTTGCTTATAGCTAGACTGGCTTTATGAAGAAAAATATCACAAACTCCTATTATGGATTGAAGTCAATGACATCTTTTTGTCAGCAGAGAATCAAATGCAATTCAGACACACAGGGACATAAATCTGTTCAGTAAGTCAGTCACCTTTCAGAACACCACCTGCATAGTTTTATTTTTCTCCTTTTGGGTATTTTTTTCTGTCTGGCACAACATAGGGTTAGTAAGTCAGGCATGTTTGGAAGGTTTTTAAAGAAGTGAAGCAACAGGACAAAGATCTCTTTTTCTCCCTCTTAATTTTACTTTCCAGGAATGGGCTTGTGTACCCATTTTAAAGATGCCACAGGATTTTCATATGCAGTTCAGAAGTTACCTGCTTGAGAAATGAGAGCAGGAGCTTTCCATGGCTGCATGATGGAATCCTCCTAGCTGCAAAAGCAGTGAAAACTGACCTTTGCTCTCTGAACAAGGAGTCTTCTGGCATGGAGCTTAGTTTTCCTACTGCTCTTCACAACTGTAAATAATGTTAGTATACCGGGAGGGGAGGAGAGAGGGGAGAGGGAGGGGGAGGGGAGGAGGAAGGAGGTGAGAGAGATTCATAGCATGCAGCACTTTACATTACTATTGTGTATCTTAAAATAAACAACATTGCAAGCTGTTTATTTTGGTGTTACTATGTATGCATTTTTTAAACAGTGGTTACTTAAACAAACATCTCTTTTCCCACAGCACTTAAAAGCTGCTGTTTGCTCATTGTGGTTTTTGGGTTTTGTCACTTTTGTTTTGATTGTTTCTGAAAATCACACTGGAGGATACAGAAGACAGGAGTAAGTTGTACTTGTTCCAAGCAAATGCTTCATGTCACAGCTTTTTCTTTGTGCCAGTTTTTCCCATATTCCTAGCAGAAATAATTTTGGTTTAGCTCAAATGTAGATATCACCAGTATTCCAGATTGGTTGCAACTGTCCTCAAATACATTTCTGCAGGTCAGTCAGGCCATGCATTTGTTATCAGAATTTGATAGCAAAATTGTTTTAATAGCATTAGTACTGATTATTTATTCATTGCTCAGAAAAACAAAAGGTGCAGGGGATGAGAATTTAGGAAGTTGAGGGTTTCCACATGTTCTTTCATCCTCTCTCATCAGTCTTCATTCATCCACCCTAGAAACCTCAAGTGCAGAGCAAACTTCTGTGGTTGGAAAATGCTGATAGGAGGTTGATGAAAAAGCCATTATCAGACATCAACCTTTCAAAGCCCCATTACCACAGCTTTGTGACCCCCTACCTACACGGGGAACTCAGAGAACTCTTGCTGGTCTGACACTGTTCTGCTAGAGGGCTAGGTGATCTACACCGTTTTTCACCTGTAGCGATGAGCTTTTGGTGATGGTTCTGCTTCTTGCTATGCCATGTATACTGTTCTCGTGGTGTATTTGGCTAAATCTTAGTAAAAGGTTAAGGAAGAAGCTTATTTCTCCCTTCCCCCACTCTCCTTCCCATTGTGAAAGGTGTTTATGGTACCTTGTGATTGTGATAGCTATTCTATAGTTATTCCACTTTGCCAATTTATCATAGGTAATCTTCAATTAGTCCTTTTTGCTGAGAAAGAAAAATACTTATCTGAGTCTGTAGAATTGTGTGTTAGGGAACTAAGAAATCAGAGACTTCCTTTGTATCAATATTGCACTATTATAAGGAAAGCTGAGGATACCATCAGAATTTCTTAGCAGAGGCAACAGTGGTAGGTTGAGGAGTATGTGTTGTCAAAAATGGGTGGTCATCTTACCAGCTTCTGCCCCTCATTTTGGAAGAAAAGTGGTGCCTGGGCAGTCATGAAAGTGCTGAGGTGATTCCTGTGTGGAAAAGGTTTACCAGGAATGCTCCAACAAACATGGGAGGTTGCACTAAAGAGTATCAGGTAATGGACTAGCTCTGTCCAGCCTTGAGATCAGAACAGCCAGAGGGTTTGGTTTCCTTGTGCTTGGATACCAGCTGAGAACTGAGTCCAAATTATTAATTTGTAGAACTTGTAAGGGTTGACTGTCTTTTTGCAACAGAAAGTAATCTCTTCACTCAACTACTAATTGCCCCACAATGTTAATCAAGCAAGATTCTTAGATAAAGAAAATTAGTGTTTGAGAAAAATTGTGAATGCAGTTCTTTGCAACTTGTGTAGACTATAAACCAGTTTAGCCTCCTTAATTATGGTCTTCAAAGATAAACAGGTTGAAGGGGTGTGTTGCAGTCCTTGGCACAAATATAGCATATTTCAGTGCTTTGTTGAGCAAGCTGTGTGTTTTTGAGAAAGAAATAAAAAGTTACTTGCATTTTTTAATGTAGTTAAGATTTATTATTTTTTATTTATAGCTCAGCAGGCATTGTTTTTCAGCACTGTGTAAATGTTCATTTGCTTCTGGACTTCAATACACTGGATAACAACCCCTGCTCTCTCAGTAGAACTGTGACAATTAAGGATGAGGGGAGCATTTGATAGAGAAGTGGCCAACAGCACAGCAGTCCAACAGCAGTTGGACTGTGTCATTCTATCTACTGAAGGAGGATAGTATAATATACCAGTGTACCACAGCTTTCCCTTTTCACTCCTAACCTTTTCATCTAATTTGCAGAGCAAATAGCTGTTTTTCTTTTCACCCGCTGATAATTTTTCTCTTAATCAGCCATGAGTTTTCCGTGACTTTTCTTCTGCTTCACTCACTGAGATATGGATTAAAACTGTTTCAATGCAAATATAGACATTTAAAATAGTTTTGCATGCTTTTTTCAGTCTAAATACTATGCCAACAGTCTAATTTGTGACCAAAATTACATAATTTGTAATTAACATAATTTACATCTGTAGGTGAACATTCTACCTCTTCTATCTGAGGGACAGAAGATGGCAGAATAATTAAAAATTTTTAAATGCTGTTAACAAAAATGAAAACTACTTAGTGGCAGCAAAATTCTGTGAGAAGGAACAGCTAACATTAAATATTTTAAAAGTATTCTAAGAAGTGCTTTTTTTTTTTTAAGTTTTTCACGAAATAAAATCTGCTCTATTGGCCAGACAAATGCTCCACTGAGCCAGATAAGGGTCAGCAGTGAGTGCTGATGAGGCCAAGAAATGATGCAAGTGTAGGAAGATCCCAGAAGTCCCAGTATTTTCTCCAGGCTTCTGGTGGGCAGAAGTTTAAAAACTTCCAGAGTTGGAAATTTACATCCAGATTATAATGCTTTTACATTTTGTTTTCAGGCCTGCTATGGACCAAACCATATATTCATGAGCTGCAGTTGGAAGAGCTTAAGTTTGGATAAATTGAATCATTGAGGACATTATTAGACTATTTTCTGATGTGGAATGGAAATGGGACATTTGAATAAGCTTTACATTTCTTGATGTGTGGACCTAACTTTCTAAATTGTATGAAAGAAAGAAAGAGAGAAGAAGAAAGAGAGAAAGAAAGAGAGAAAGAGAGAGAGGAAGGAGAGAGAGAAGAGAAAGAGAGAAGAGAGAGAAGAAGAGAGAGAAAGAAAGAGAAGAAGAGAGAAAGAAAGAGAGAAAAGAAGAGAGAAGAAGAAAGAAAGAGAGAGAAAGAAAGAAAGAAAGAGAGAAAGAGAGAAAGAGAAAGAGAGAAAGAAGAGAGAAAGAGAAAGAGAGAAAGAAAGAGAGAAAGAGAGAAAGAGAAAGAGAGAAAGAAGAGAAAGAAAGAGAGAAAGAGAGAAAGAGAGGAAAGAAGAGAAAAGAAAGAAGAAGAAGAAGAAAAGAAAGAAAAGAAAAGAAAAGAAAGAAGAAAAGAAAGAAAGAAAGAGAAGAAAGAAAGAAAGAAAGAAAGAAAGAAAGAAAGAAGAAAGAAAGAAAGAAGAAGAAAGAAAGAAAGAAAGAAAGAAAAGAAAGAAAGAAAGAAAGAAAGAAAGAAAAGAAAGACGGACGAGAGAGTGAGGCTATCAGTTTGCACATGATTTTAAATTAAACCTGCTTTCTTTCATGTAGCAACAGGAAAAAACTTAGCAGCCCTGCAGTTTTCTAAGAAATTTTCATGGAGCGTTGGGAAAATTTTTTTCCTCTTCATTTGAAGGGAACCCTGATTAAAACTAACCATTCCATGTCTTTTCAGTGTCCTATTCTCCATTTCTCTGATCCTGTTCTTCACATGATTGATTCTGGCAAAATAAAACACTGATCAACCCATACATTTGGTAGAGTGCTTTAAATAAATATCCCTGCTGTGTCCTGGTAGAAAGCATTCACACAGTTTTGACATAACCTAATCATGTGCAAAGCTAACCTTTAGTAGCCAGCTCTTGCAGACATTTTTTTTTTTCCTTTTCCCCCTCCCTTCTTCTTCACATGGCCCTTCAGAGCTGCTGGAGGGCGTTGTTGAGAAGTTGCTACCGTTGATACAGTTGCTATTAATCACAGTCTGCCGTGTTGTGACGCAGGTTCTAATAACATCCCATTGAGCTGCCCTTGTATGCTGGAGGCTTACCAACAGCACTAGGCCTTTGATATTCATCTCACACCAGGATAAAGAAAATGTAGAGTTAAAAAAAAAAAAAATCCAACTGCCAAATAGGCAAAGAACAAAAAAGGGGGGAAACATAGCAAAATCAAAAACAGACATGCTTTCTGTGTGCTGCTTCGTTACCATGGGAGCAGCAAAGCTATAAATCTCTGCTGTGTTGTTTGAAAATTGAACATGAGGCTGCTAAATTTATCATTCATTCTTTGTTGTTTCTGGGTAGTAGCTGCCTGACTTGGCTGACTTTGCTTTCTGTCCCCTCCTCAATAACAATTTTTGTTGTCATTATTGTTTCAATACATTACACATGAAAATCAAAATTTTACTGGATCAAAGAATATTGGAGGATTTAGTAAAGTGCTCATAAAGGGGAGGAGGAACAAATTTTCTGCATGTTACACATCATGCTTCCTTGGCAACTGACTCCCTCACATTCATAATTACAGGAACATAATTTTTAAAAAGCAGCATGGGCGGGGGGGGGGGGGGGGGAGAGGGAGCACTTCCTTTGGTTAAAGACATTCACAACTTTTAAAAAATGTGAGTCTTTGAAAATTAGAAAAAAAAAAGTTCACCCATATGCTCTGTAAAGATTAAACCTGGAGCCTGATAGAACTGCACAATCACCTTCTTTTGTTAGCAGTTCTTGTCCATGTTGAACTGCAAAGAAAAAAAGGTGGAAAGCAAGCCTGCTACAGATGTGACTGGCTATGAATATTCATGATAACATTGCTCCTCCTTTTCTACTGGCATCCAAGCCATTCTGATCTCCCTCTCTTTTTTCCTCTTCTCCATTCCATTCCCTTTCCTTCCTCAAGACTGAACAGAACTGCAGTTTTATTTCGGTAACAGCCTGGTATGATACAGTTATCAGTGGTCTCTGAAGCATTTTCTTTCCATTAGGAAAAAAAAGGGAAATAAGAAGAAAAGAAAAAAATAAACAAAAAAAAAAAAAAAAAAAAAGGAAAAAAGAAAAAAAATTGTAATTATCCACAGTTTTATGAATCCACCTCCCCTTAATGTTCATTATTTAAACCAGCAGCAATTACAAGTTCAAAGGGGTTTAGAGGGCCAGCAACCCGCATAATCACTGCCAAATTAAGCGGGACTCATTCGTCACAGAAGAGTACACTCTGAGCAGTGAATCATGCATGCAGTGACAGGCACTGATTTACATAAAGACGAAATCTGTGCCCTCTAGGGCTGAGTGTTACTTTATCTCAGTGGCCCTGTGATATATGCATTTTCTTTTGGTGTTAGGAAGGTTCAGAGACTGATGCTCACTAATACATTATATTTTACTCTCACTCGCATCACTACTACTGCCTAAAAAATACTAATATAATACTGCCTACACTAATTCATATATATGTGTATTTTACTAACAATAATCAAAACTTCAAGGCTCTTGAGTTTTGAAAAGGAAAGTTTTGTCCAGGAAAAAAAACCTCTTTTCTAATCTCTTACAATACTTATGAACCTCTTGAATTAGTTTTTTTTCCATTACCAATTTGCAGGTCAAACACTTATTCTTGAAAAAGACTACTTTTATTCTCCACTGCCCCCACTCCCTCCCCTGCCCCCCACAGTGATTTAACATAATATTTTTTGAGTCATTATAAGTACTTGTACATATAAGTACATGTACAGTGTCAGAGGCTGAGGCTGAATGTATTACATTATCCCTAATTTGCTGACTGTCCAAGGTGTTTTAGGTCAATGTGGTTCCTCCTGACAGAGACATGCTGTAGGGTCTGGAACAGCTATGTCCATGAAGGGCATCTATACATCTGACAGTGGAGGAGGAATCTTTTCTGTTTGTTAGAAAGGCATACCTTGCTTTTATCATACTGCTCTGCATCGGTTGCTGGACTGTTTAAAGATGCTTCTATATTCTGCTTGAAGACCAATTTCTATTCAGTCCATTTACCTACACCCACTGGGGTGAGTTACTCACATAGACAAGGTGAATAAGTCTTGACCCTTCAGGTAACAGATGCATCCATACAGGGAGTAGCTATAGTCTGATACTACAATGAAACAAAAAAGGTAGGTTTTGTGTAATCACTTCTCACTCTGAGCTGTGTTAGCTGTGACTCTTTTCTCCAGCACAGCAGGACTGTGGTACGAACAGTATATACAGTAGTTTGGAAATGGTACTTCACCCTCCTCCCTTAGGGGTGCCTCCTCAAAGTTTATTTAGAGATGCACTCGCTACAATTTGTAAGAGGCCTCCTGAACGTATAAAAGCATGTTACATAAAAGAGTATAATTCCCAGCTGTCACTGAGATGCAGCAGAGTGACCCCAAAACATCTGTCTATGGCACCTTGACACAGATGCTGTTTCTACACCAGCTCTGGTGCAGAAAGGAGGTAGCTGGTGGTGTCAGAAAGCAACAGCTGTCCGATCAGCCTTTCTTTTGCTTTGACATGCTACTGCACTCAGGACAGTGTTCTAGATCTAGCATTGCTGGCTCTCCTCCAGTTGTGTAAGTCTGTCTGGGTTTGGTCCCATTAGGCCATTTTAGTGGTGGAGAAGAGCAGCAGTGTTCTGTATGTGAATGCACAAGCTCATTTTTTTGCACAATGTTACTTGCATATGAAAGAGATCCATATTGCATGTACAAATCACTCAAGAAAATATCATTTGCATATATAATTGCACTTACTGTGCAAGTGAATGTGCATCTATGATGTCCACCTCAACGCTATGTCCTCTGATAGAGGCTGCTGAAGAATTTGAATAATCCAGGTAAACTTAAAAACTAGTCACAGCATCTTTTAACTGGATTGCCTACAGTATGTTTAGTGAGGACACTGAAGTTCTTATGGGCATAATTTAGGTACCACTTTTAGGTAATAGCTCACATTGCTAGGAAACAACTTTATGGTTGGTAAATAGAAATTGTACACTGAATCTCAAAGGGATGTAATTTACACCACTGTAAAATCAGATTAAATGGAAAGTTAGTGAAAGGGAGATCATAATGTGGACTAAGAGTTTTTTGTAATAGTCTATAAATGAAAGTGGAGCAAAGCTCTTATGTGATGACAGCAGAATTGTGTGAATTGACTGGTTTAGGTTTATTCTGTTGTGCATTGTGGAGTTCATGAGTCATTGAAGTCTATACCAAGATCAATATTTGCAGTATTATGTATCAAGTAACTAATTTCTACCTTTTTATTTCATTAAATGCTTAGAAGATGTTAAATTACTATTTAAATGTTGGAAAATTCTTTAAGGTTGCATTATATTTTCAAAGAACATAGAAAGTAATGTATTGATCAATGATGGAGAGATGTGGAAATGAAAACCTTTTTGCCATATTGTACTCTTTTGTGCTTTATTGAATCAGGACATTTTAATGTGAAGGACTTGGCCTCTAGGAGTCACAGTGGCATGTCACAGTCTTTCTTTGGATATTTCTGGCTTCCATGTACTGACTTTAAATTTCCATATGTTTATTCTGTCTTCTACAGAATAGTGAATTGTAGAAATATTTTAAATCATGTGCTCCTGAAAGATTGTCTGAAAGGATTTGCAAAGCCTTTGCCATGTAATTTCTCACTTTGAGCTCACTCACCTTCATCAACTCTTTAAGTTAAGGTGTCAAATTTTGTCAACGTGGCTTTTAAGAACTGCTGCAACAGGATTCATATTTTGTCACAGTGCCAAAGCTTTTTGCCCCTAAAGTACAGGAGAGTAAAATAAGCCTAGTTTTGGCTGGATTTAGAAAATAGCACATGGGCATGCCTGGAATTGAGACAGTGGAGTTGTCTCATCCACATCTACCTCATTTTAAACATAAAAGTCCCCCTTTGGAACTGGTGGGACTTAGGAAGATAGTGGAATTGCAGCATGCTGGGTCCCAAGGCTGTTTTCAGCAGTGGCCCTGACGGAAAGGAAAATAATGAAAATAAAGTGGCATTTTGATTTGAAATCTAATTTATGTAACTATGTCCAAAACTGTGTATCAGTATCACCTCAAACCCAGAAATCTGGGATTCATAGCAGTCTCAGGATCTCTATAAGTTTTTGTGTTTTGTTTTTTTTTTAAACTTGGGTGTCCTTGCTTTCAGCCCTGCTAACTGTGATGTGGCCAATATGGTGAATATATTTAAATATTTAACACAGTAAATATCTTATTTTCTTTCACTCTTGATCTTGTGCATCAGGTTTCAGATTTAATTTATTAATTTAATTTAAGCATCCATGTCCTCTGTCCCTATTTTGATTTCTCTGTTTTAACTATGGATATAGACTGTTGGGAAAGGCTTGGAGGATATAGTTGCTTCAATGATCAAATTCTCTTTCTTCTTGGTCTAGACTGTATGAAATCTTGATGCAATGTAGAACTAAAGTACCCATCAATGTTCCTGTTGTTGGACATGCTTCATATATTATAGTAAAGTTATATGCAGCCACATAGGTTGTTATGAAAAACTTAACATGCCACTGATGTGCAGTGAGGGTCAGTTGATCATGTAGATGCCCCAAGACTACACCAATGACTGGAGCACACTATAGTGGTCATATGAATCCATCTTGAATAAAAAATTAAAGACAGGTTTTCAGCCAATAGCTTAAGGTAAAATCCTAGTGTTAATAAATATGGGCAGATAAATGAGATATTTTTCTGTCTTCATAATTTATAAATCTTGGTACTGTAGATATAGGGACAGACATCTAGGAAAGATTAAAAATCAAACTGGCATATGTTTTACCATAACTGATAAGTACATGCTGTGTTTTTCTATGCAGAAGTATCTTGTTGTGCAGTCCACAAGCATTCCCAGAAGGGAACATTACTGAGCCTCTTTTCTTCTCAAGGGAATGGGGCTTTTTTCACCTTCCCTGCACCTCCACCACCTTGTGTTGCATTAGCCAGAGACTTTTCCTGGCCCCGCAAACATCAGTTCTCCTTTGAGCAGCTTTTTCCAATGCCATCTCTCAGTCCAGCAAAGCATCCATGTCCTCTGTCCCTGTGCCCTGGCCACAGGAAGATTTGAGTGGCAAGCCTTCACTTGGTGCAAATGACATAGCTCCAATAAAATCCAGCTTTTGCTGACAGGCCTAATGTGCAGACTTAAGAGCACTGACTTTTTATCCTCATGTGTTTAGCCTAGGCCCCTACTTCTGCTCAGAAATTAATGGTCTGCATTTTCTGAATGTCACAAAAGGCGCCTTTAAAATGTTGATTTCCACCTTTACTGAATTTAGCTCTGAAGGAATCAGTGACTGCAGTGTCTGGATAACAATACTGTTTTCCTCAGTTGCTATGTATAAATTTACAGATGCCCCTACAAAATTGTTTGATGCATCCTTAGAATCTGTTTCAAACTCAATCTCAAAAGAAAGTAGGAAAGGGAGTCCTATGCAAGCACAGTACAATGGTCACTGCACAGTGAGCAGCTAACATTAAGATTAGTAAAGACCCCTAAATTGGGCGTGCACATATCAAGCTACATCCTGAGCACATATGTGCTCCACTGATTTCTAGATGTACTTCTGAAGACTGTGTTATCAGCCAGTAGACTTACAGCAACTCTGAGTTCTTCAGTTCATACCGTTTCAGCTGAGGCTCTTGTAGCCCCTGACAGTTCCTGGAATCAGGAAATGACAAAAGTCACCTCATCTTCACCATATTTATGCACTGAGAACAATTTTTTGGACCCAGTTTTTCCTGAATGAAATGGAAATTCTTTTATTTCCTCTGACACTTATTGATGCTTAGGTGACTTCTCCAGAAACCAACCATGCAGAAGAATTCAGGGGGTTTTATCTCTTTTTGGCTTCTAGCCAACATCCAGAAATCAAGCTTTAAAAAAACAATCTATGTCACCTAAAAGAGAGAGATGTTAATTCTTGTTATGGTATTTTGCAGTTAAGTTTTTTTATGTTAATTGTCCACACCCTCAGGGTTTTTCATTGGTTTTTTTTTAATCAGTATCTATAATATCTGTACCAAAAAACCTATAAGGGTTGTTACAATTTTTCAACAAATGGCAGACTTCATCTTTTAACTGCTAGAAACTTCAAGAAAGATTTAAAATTACTTTTGCCAGTGGGTTAGCATGAATGAAAGTCTTTATCTAAAGATCCCACCTGACTTTCTGAAGCACTTAAAATATTACCAGAAAATTTTTGTTGTGGCTTATTGTAGAAATAGGTAGATATGTGAATAAACTTTCTGGTGGAAATGAATGCTACACAAAAGAGTTTAAAAATGATAATTAAGTTTTATTTTGCTTTTTGTTGTGTTTCTAAAATCAAAGTACAATATTAATATGCCATCTCTATATTTTAGAAACCCTTTCTTTCTAGTTTATTGATGGTAAACCCCTAGATTTTTAACTATTTGAATAAATATCAGAGAAAGGAGGTCTAGCAAGAGTATGGCTTCACAGTTATTGATGTTATAGATGACTTCAATATGTTATAGATGTTATAGATGTTATAGATGTTATAGATATTATAGAAGTTAGAGATGATTTCAATAAAATTTAACCTTCTAGCCTCATGACCTTCCCTCTAGTTGCAAATACCATTTCTGCTACTGGACCTCAGCTAGGTTTGTGTCCCATCTCAGAAACACCATGGCCTCAGTTGGCATCATGACCCTTTGGTTAGGCACTATGGTCCTACACCATTGTGCCTGACCAGCTCAGGATATGAGTCCAGATTGATTTGTTCTGTGAAGGTTTAGAGTAAATAAGCAGCTACTTTGTTTACCCATGTTATGCAAAACATAATTTTCCAGGTAGATGCAAATAACATTGACAATAAAATAATTTTTAAAATAGATTTCTTTCTTTCTTTTTTTTTTTTAATTGAGGCTACCATTCCTTTTTAGTGTTCTTTCTATAGACTATTCTGAAACTAATTCACAGCTGTAGAAATTATAGTTAGATGTACTTATCTGTGTATGTAGCTTAAATGACTCTTGTTAACTGTATGCTATTAGGAACATCACCATGTGTACTGTTAGAGAAGCTGTATATATAATAAACCCAAGCCCCTAAATGGAGTGTATTGATAACAGATATTAGCAGTTTGCCTATGTACCTTGCTTAAATTATATGAAAGAAAAAACATTAGGTCATGAGATCAATAATGCTCATTGTGAAATGAGAGGTACTTCAAGACTGTGGTCTCCAGGCTTAGGATACAACCAAGTGGGACTGATCCAAGATCTTCAGAGACAGTGTAATGTAAGGTGTTGCCATACTGATGAAATATCTGGGATACATATCAAAAACCCCAACTGCTCAATCAACATAACAGCATTTTACATGCTTCATTGTTGACGGTTTTTCCTATATGGAAACATTAATTTTCTTTTTTTCACCTATGTTAGAAGACAACAAGCTGGAGTATCTGAGCAGCTACTCCAGTACTGTAAATGAGAAGTACCAATGTTAGTGTCTGAGCTGCAGGGCAAAAACCAGCAGGGCAGCACTTACATCGAATTTAGTGTTGTCAGATCATTTGGTTTCACAAGAATGGTTTTGGTTTACTTTCCTCAGTGCAATTTAAAAGTTGTTTAGCCCTTCAAGAATAGGAAGGAACAAAGTCAAACCTATGGAAACTATGTATGCAATTGGCAAGGATTTCAAAATTGGTGTGTCCTTTGGTTCACAGACAGCTTGACCTATATATATATAGACACACGTGTGATTCATTAATGGTTATGGGGAGTTTTCTGATATGACTTCTCATGCATGTCTCAAAGAAATAAAATAAATTATGCAGTCTTTTGACATGATTTATATACTTGGAACTTGATCCAAGTCTCAAAAAAAGCTAATGGAGAATCATTGAGAACTAAAGCCAAAAATGATAGTCACAAGCTTTCAGTATGGAAAGGGTAGGCTTGAATTTTGGCAAGAGTTTTTTGGTTTAATAGATAACTATATTAATTAAGTTGCCCTTGAAGATGTCAGAGATGTCTGAAGACTGACATCTCTCTGCTTAAACACCATCAAGAATCATTCAAATGAAAGAGTGAACCAAGTCTTTCCACAGTCTAGCATCAAACCTGTCTTGCAAGTTACTCTGCTAGAATGCTCTTCAGTGCTTTCAGCTGAGACAGACAGCAAATGTGTCAGCAGGGTTGTGGGCAGGGTATGCAAGGCAAACATTTGTGCACAAAGCCCAGGATTTTAAAAGACCTCAGTGAAAGTGGTGAGCACTGTTGAAAACTCATTTTTTGACATCATGGTTGGTTCTAAACCTGGCCATGGGAACGGATTTGAAGTTATTTTCACATAGGTCACTCAGTGCAGCCACTGAGTGAAAGATTCCCTGACTTGATTCAGCTTCAAGTCAGTGTCAGAGCAGAAACACAAGAAGTTAAAGACATGTGCACATGCAATGCAGCATGATTTTGAAAGTCTTTTGACAAATTTATAAGAAGGCCCCATCTTCAAATATTTACATAGAAAGTGAATAGGGAAATTCTTTTCAATGAATCTCTGGATCAGCACTGTATCAACAAGCAGTATGTAAGATTTCTACAAAGGCTATTTTTTTTATATATGTATTTAATGGACATACTGCAATTTTGAGGGGAGAATATTTTTTTGATGAGCAGTAAAGATAAATGTTCCTCTGGATGAAGGAAGGGATGGAAAGTTGTAGAGTACTCAGTGTGATAAGTATTAGAGAGGTAAGACTTGAGATAGGAATGTAACATTGGAATTATTTAGATAACTTGTCTTGAAGTTTCTAAGCCATCAAAAAAGATAACAAATATCTAGTGAAATATTTATACTTTAGTTGCATACCATGTGCAATGGGAAGATAGCTCAGCCTTTTTTTTTTTTTTTTCATTTTTGTTAGGCAAACAGATATTTTAGATACTGGATCCCTGAAGGCAGTTGCCAACATTAAGGAATTACTAAAACTGAACATTTAGGAAGTTTGGGCTATGGCAGCAGTATGAAGTTTAGAATGCAATCTTTTGTAACAGAAATATTGCAGGTGGGGTCTTCAGAATTTGCTGAGACAAAAGCAAAGTTCTCTCATTAACCAGCTATATAGCATATTTTTGCATATTCAAAAACTAAAGACAACTTCAGATTTGCCTGGTGTAGTGTTTTGACCTCATATACAGACAATAGCTCAAAAAACGCTTTATAGGTTGCTAAGTGAAGGACATTGAAGGTAGAGAATGCCAGATACTTTCTTCCTTCTCTGTTCCACTCTCTATCAGCTTTGTGGTGAATGAAGCTTGTATCCTTTCACTGGAAGGAGTGAAAATTTTATGTATTCATACAATTAAAGACTGCATCATGTTTTGTATATGCAATGGGTATTTTCCTGGGGCAAAGAAGTGACATTTCTCCAGTCCAATTATGTGATTGCTGCTGAGTTTTAGGTCTACCACAACAAAAATAACACATTTAAAAAATGAAACCCAACCACGAAATTTTTAATCTTGTTAGCTTCCCTAACTGCAGGAACCATTAACAAATGGTACAGCACAGTTCAGTGCAGGAATCTTCACTCACCACTTAGATGCAGATACTTCTGTGATACCTTCCACTCTTAACAAAGCCCTAAAAGTACAAAACATAGCACAGAAGCAAGGGTAAATACAACAATACCCTGTGAAGTTGTAGGAGGAAATTTATATAGGCAATGGGGATTGGTGAGGACACTGTGGTTAACATTTGAACTTTGTAATTTTCATTGTTTTGCAGACTTTACCAAGAAATGCTAGTAATCATAATAGAATTTTAGCCCTTAACACCTTTTCAGTCAGGTAAAGTGGGAAGAACATTTTTTAAATTGTGTTGGGAAAAAAAAATTGCAAAATGTCTCACCTGATTTCCTTAAGGCTCAAACCACATCTCTCACTAAATCTATAGTATATGGCAGCGGCTAGTAACTAAGAAAATCAGATTGCTGGTTTGATAACAACAAATATGTTGCTGTTAAGTGTGTCTTTACACAGATTTGTGCAGCACTGAACGTTATGATGAATCTTTGTTGGGAACCTTGAACTACAATGGTTAAGAATAATGAAGGATCAAAGATGAACTCAGGTGGCTGACCTTAGACAACACTGAGAGAAAATGTCATTCTGACTTTCCATCAGTGCATTAAAAAAGACAAAAATATTAACATTTTTTCCAGGCTATCATGTCATGAATTGAGAAAACTGGACAATAGAGTACATTTACTCTTCCCTTTCTCATTGCCCTTCTTACCCCAAAATAAACTGTTTTTCTTATTTTCTATCTCTTCTGTTTGTTTTGTGGGATTCAGAACTATTGGTCCAGCAGCTGTTGGACGTCCAGGTGGAACTCTGTCACCTACCAGCATTTCTGCAGATTCTTCTATCTGGCAAATTATTATTTCTCTTGCACCTCTATCCATCAAAATATTGTTTTTAGCTTCAAAAAGGTTCACTTCTCAAAAGAATCAGTAATTTCAGAATTGCTAAATTTCCACCTCCTACTTTCATGAGTTGATGAGAATTCTAGTGGCATATTGGTTTCTTTAATGTAAATGAGATAAGATTTTGGGTTTTATTCACCAATAGTGTTGTGTAAATCCAAGTGACCAATGGAAAAAAAATTATGTGATAAAAGATCATGTAGGAATAGTGAATTGGGGTCTCAGTATAAGACATCAATAGAGTCTCATCAGACAGTCAGTATAGAAGTTTGTTGACTACACAGCCTTCTTTCCTACAGCCTTCTGGACATTCACAGGCTCCATTAACTTCCAAGGGTAGATTATCAAAACAGGTGCATTGCACTGTCAATAAAGAAATACCCTGAACAGAAACTGAAAAATACTGTGGGCATTCTGTGTGAGTTCCATTGTCCTCCAAACTACAGATGTGACAGAAATAATACATTAGGTCATGCTCTAGTCCAGGGTGGTCAGTTGGAGCAAAATCTATGCAAAGCGAACTTAATTGTAATTATGAAAGCCAGAAATTCTGAAATAAACTGGAAGTAATATTAACAGTATAACAACTGTGATAGTAATGGACAAAACCAATTTAAACAATTCCATCAGCTCAAAAAAGGCTTTAATATTAATAGAGCACAAATTTCTGAACTTCATTTCCCTGAAAAATCTTGGTTTGGAAATTAGTGAGGAGGCTGAAGATAGCATGTATATAGAAAAGTACCTCAGATGAATAAATAAATTCCTTAGGCAAATGTATGTTATAATTCTTATCATCTCTATAGTTGTTGTTATACTTGTCTATTTATATTTCAATGAATGAAAGTATCTGATATTGCTGCCTTTGTTTTTTACACAGCAAATTTAAATGTAGAAAAGCCTGTCTGCAGTTGCATGTCAGAATCCACAGCACTTGTAGATAGTCCCATTGAAATCCAAATATGGATATGGGAGATCAAGCTGAAATCTGTTGGAGGGGGAGCAATATGACTTCATTGCCCTCTATCGCCATTCTTTTTTTTTTGGCTGCCTTGCAGTGAATAATCAACTGAACTTGGATGGCAAAGAGAAGTTGCTATATAAGCTGCTGAGCACTAGAGCTAGCAGACCTGCCAAGTCTTAAACACTGAGAAAGAGACATTTGTCTGACTTCTTTCACACTGTCCCATGTATTTTCAGAAAACAAGTCATGCACTTGCAGCTTTACTTTTGGGCCACACAATTTCTGTTCTGTTTCATGATCCCTTGTGCTAGACAGACCTATAGACAGTTAGCTGTAGCCTGGGCCATGGGAAATCATGGAGTAGGAGAGAAACTGCAGCACCAGGCTGCTCTTTAGAAGTGTAAATCTAGCAATCAAAAGGGCCCTGACAGAGCCATCTCTGGTACATGGACTCTCTGCTGTTATGTGAGAGGCTACATGCCTCCCACACAACTTTTCCCCTTTTTCTTGTTCTGCAGTGACCTGACATGCAGGGACACATGCGCAGAGGCCTTGGGAAGTTGAAAGGTCTACAATGCCACTGTATAGCTGGGAAGAATATGCTTCTTGTATAAATATTAAGATCACAGGTCTAGGATTAATTCCTGTGCTTTCAAAAAGCACTAAACCTGAGCTCAAGCAAGTGAAAATAGATTGCAGGCAACCTTCTGCAGCAAGAAACATGTCCTGAGAGTTAGCATTGATACTTCAATTAATTTTCTCATAATCAGACTAATAGTCTCTTTTGCCATGGTCTGGAGGGGAAAAAGTCTTCCTAGGTTAAATCTCTGGGAGCTCTTATGGATGCTGATACCCATCACAACCCTCTGATATCCATCACAACCCTCAGCACATGCCATAAGCAGTTGACATAGCACTGAAAACAGTAGAAATAAATTATTGAGCAGCTAATATGGTCATCTCATTTTTTTTAGTCTGTCTTTATGTCCTTCATTCATGTCCTCTTTTGTGGTGTCAAATGAATTTTCTGAGCTTAAAATGAATGCTAGCAAGGACAAAATGCATACCTGTGAATAGTAACCACCAGTGGTAAATCTATTCAAAAACCCTTAGTAATAATTTTGCACCTAACCAACATCAAGTATTAGAGAGAACTGTAAAAAGCAATGCTGCAATTTTTTGGTTTTTTTGGTTTTGTGTGGGATACTGAGTCCAGTCAATAGAGATCCTTTACTGAGCTTTCGATACCTTCCTTTAGACACCACATTGGAGACAATATTGCCAGGGCCCATTTTCTCATATGAGAGCATGAGAGATGGTGAAAATACCACAGTAGTTAACATAGTTAACATAGCTTTTGAGCTATGTTTCCTGGATTACATTTTGAGCTATGATTCCAGTACATAGTGGAGAAAGTCCAATGAAGGACCATGAAGATGATTAAGGGACTGGAGCATCTTGCTCTGTACAAAGAAAGGCTTAAGAGAGCTGTGATTCTTTAGCCTAGAGAAGAAAAGGCTCAGGGGGAATCTTATCAATGTATAGGAATATCTGAAGGGAAACAGAGAGTCACTCTCTTTGCAGTTGTTCCCAGGGACAGGACCAGAGACAACAGGCACAAACTTAAACATAGGAAACACTCTGTGAGGGTGACTGAGCACTGGCATAAATTGCCCAGGGAGGTTGTGGAGTCTCCATCCTTGTAGGTATTCAAAAGCCTTCTGGACCTGGCTCTGGGAAACCAGCTCTAGGTGACCCTGACTGAGCATAGAGCTCGGACCAGATAACCTCCACATATCCTTTCCAACCTCAACCATTCTGTGATTCTGTGAATAACAATGCTCTTTTTTTGTGTGTCTTAATTTCATTTGTTATTTTCTCATTCATTATGCTTTACACTGAGGGAAAGTTGGTGTTTGAATTTTATTTGGTTTGTTTTGTTCTGTTTTGTTTTTTAACATCTGTGCCAAAATGAATTTCATTTCAGAAAGGGAGCCCCATAGCTATTTTTAGAGAAAACCTAACTCTTGCATGTTCTGCAGGCTTAGAAGACCTTTCATCACAAAGGTGCATTGCCTCCCTTTACTGTTAGTATATTGCTTTCAAGAAACTAAGGGAAGATTTACCTCCCATCACATCAGTGTGATCTAAGCTGTAAATGCAAAAGTAGCACATATCATTTGGATTCACTTGTCAACAATAGCCTGGGCATTCAGGAGCATTCCTGAGAATGCCAAGGTACTAGGAACAATGGGAATTTTGAGTAGTAATAACCCCAAAATCTGTGCAGTTTTTGGCACTTGGAGAGCTCTGTTGGGGAGGCAGTTGGAGAGGAAGATAGGAAAGGATGCAGCTGGATTTCTGAAAGACATGTTTACTGCTAAACCTCTACCTGGCAACTTTCTGAGGAGGGAGAGACACAGCTTTGGGCAAGCAGTTATGGAAAAATCAGCTGGTCAAAAAATGAGGAAGTCTTAGATGTCCTGGGTGTGTTATGAATGGGGCACATACTGTGTATATATATATAACACAGGTATGTGCTATTGGTCATCAAGACCAGGGGAGTGCAAAGAGGAAGAGTATGGTAACTTTTTCACTACAGCTTGCATCTTAAATTAATCTAGATGCTAGGGCAAATCAGCAAAGACTCATCAATCAGTACCAGATTAGCTTTACCTTGTTCAGGTAGTATAGCACACAGGAAAATTTGTTAGAGTTAAGTCCTATCCAGTCCTATTTAAAAGTTCTAGATTTTTCCATCCAGACATTTCATTGCTTTGCTCACATAGACTTCCAAAGAATTTATCCTGAGGGGCTGTTTCTTCTTGCATTGCAGTTACAAGGCATTAGTTCATGCACTGCCGGTATGTCAAAACGTGTAGCTGATAACTTGGTTACATCATTAGTTATTCCTACCTCAGGTGGAAAAAATATAGCTGTCTTAAAGCACTGCTTGGAGTGCATGTTCTGCAGATTCTCACAGAGGGACCTGTGGTTACCTCAGCCTGATGATTGCTCTGCATTCTTCTGATGTAGACACCAAGAGCTGTTGAAAATAATTGAGACGCTTGTCAACAGAGTGGGAGACTGGACTTCATCAAAACTGTTTTAGTCTCCAGGACTGATGACCTTTTGATGGAGTTTGTTTTAGTTAGGAATTAAGTGTCCAATCCTGTGGAGTGTGAAGTGCCTTCCCCGAGGTGCCGAGTATCCCTGTTTCTCTTGCGGTTGCTCTGGCGCTAAGCATCTCTGTCAAGACACTGAGCACTTTGCAGAATAGGGCTTCAAACTGCTTTGGAAAGGAAAAGCAAGGTTTTCACTTCTGATTTTAAGAATGAATTTAATTTTGAAATACAGAATTGCTATGGGTAATCCTCTGTTCATTGAGAATGAAAGCTATAAAGAAAACTAATTCATCAGATCCAAACTAGAATCACTTTGTTAGTTAAAACTGAGGTATAAAGGCAGGTACTTTAATGCATAAAAAATACGTGCATACCATTTTGCAGAAGAATTCAAAAAATACTGCAATTTCCCAATTGTCCTCTGCTGTTAATGTTAGTATTATAATGCTGATCATAATGTTTAAAGAAAAATATAAGGTTTCTGACTTGTTATGTTTCCAATTTTTTTATTGCTGTAAACTGAGCCAGCTGATGAACAACCTCTAGGGATGAGACAGGATCACCCTTGTTTCCTGTTCAGCCTTGCTCCAACAAAAAGCTAATGAAAGAAAAGAACATAATGGCTTTGCAACCCAGGTAAAAGGTTCAGAGAGTTCACAGGTCAATTGATTTCTAATCTTACTTTATGTTATATTTCAATCAAAAAAACCCAACCCAAAACAAAACCACTCCAGTCCCATAGTCCCCTTTCCAGTGCAAAGGTATGTTTGGCAACAACACCCTGATTTTACATTATATTTGAAAATTAAGTGTTCAGCCTCTCTCAGCAGAAGGACACTGTGTGAAGCACAGCAGTCGGCATTCTAAGCAATTTGAAAAATTGCTCTGTTTAGTGATGTCAATATAGATAGTGGTATATAAGCATATATATGCACAAATATATTTCAAGGTGGAAATATTTAATTAGCCCATCTGCAAGCATAAATAGCAAATCTGCATTCAATACATTCTCAATTAATTTAGTGAAATTATGCCATTGACCATTTCTTTACTGCACTATCTCAGAATGGAGAAGGGAGAGATATTAGTTGCATCACTGTAGAGCAATGAGATTTCTGTAAGTCGTGATCTGCTGGCATGTAATAACTCGATCTGCTTCATGCAGACAAAATATATTAAAAGTATGGACGAGTGAAGTTTGTGCCCCAGGGAGAAGGCAAGATAATGCATTGAAATTGTTCAGAGGTAGTTAGATACCTAATGGTCTAATATGTGAGCTATGTGAGGTCTGGGGTCTGGTTCTCATAAATTCTGGCTAGACTGATCCTGTAATTTCAAGCAAAGGATAAAAGCGTTAACCAGAGTCATCAGTGTTCAAGGTCCATGATGCTGGATATTATTCATGTAAAGATTCAAGAAAAACACTAAAAGGAAAGCTCTGGAGCAGATGTGTTTATTTGTGACAATATATGTATATATTAAAATATGTGCTGTATTCCTTGTGTATGTATAGATATATGCACAGGAACATGCACACAGTTAATGTGTACATTAGTATATGCACTTGCTAACAGCTGAATAGCCAAAATAAAATCTTCTTGTTGTGTGTTTTGTATGTTTGTTGTGTGGTGTGGTGGGGGCTTTTTTGTTTGGTTGGTTGTTTTTAATCTCTTTAGCAAGTTAATCTATGGAAAAACAAAATTCTAGATCTCATTTTACTACTGCTACTTTGTAATATACATTGTATATCAACAACATCTTTACACTTGGCATCTACATTTTTTTTTAAGTTGCCTTGTGTTAATACATATCAGCAAAACTTGCTTATGATTACAGCAAAACATGGTTAATGCATGCTGATACACTTGTTTTCTCACTTTATACAGCAACTCTCAGCATATTAAACTAGTGAGGTCACTCCAGTGGCTGAATAGTTGCCACCCAGCATGTGTACTATGCTTCCTGATAAGTACATGAATGTAGTATAATATTGCCTTAATTTACACTTATAATTTTGCATCATCACCGCACCCTAATCAAGAATTTGCTGTTTCAAAAACTGTATAGCTGCAGAATTGAAGTTAAATGGCAAGAGAAAATCATAAAAATTATCCCTTGCTACACAAACTGTATAACACAGCATAGATAATAAAAATATGCTAGACTGCATAGATTTCATTTGCCATGGTTTCCTTTAAGTCTTTAAGTTATATTTGTTCTGTGGCTTTCTAGTATTATAAAATATAATCATTCTATGACTGTAAAATATCACCTGGATGTTACCATGGATTTACTTAAATCCATGGATGGGAATGGGAAAGAATCTCACGTCCACCTCTCTACCCCCCAGAATGAGTTGTCACCAGCTGCATGGGCCCTGACCACTTTGTTCTCTGGACTCCAAAGAGTTAGACCCTGGAAGGGAAAAGATCACATGATGGTAGAGGGATTCTTATCTCTTTCTTGATAATGTGGTTGTTTTCTCTTGCTTCCAAGTACATCCTGATTTAAGAACTCTGAGTTTGTGTCTTTCTGAATCTGTATGATTTGCAAATATTTTAGTAACTAAGCTATAACCCCTTTTGCCTTGATATACATATTTTAAATTTAAACAGCAGACAGGATAGGAAAGCAAATCAACAAAGAAAGTTGTTACATTATTTTCAGAATCTTTTCTTTGTCTGTAATGTATCCTGGTTTATGTCTTTCCTGTTCTGTAATGTATTATTCCCTTATGAACTCATGTCACAAATTCCATACTGCTTTGACACCAGAGGTCTAGCTGCATAGTGCAAGACATTCTGAGATGCCCAAAAGACTGAGGGGGAGTTGAAAGGGGCTAGAGGATGAGTATTGCAGGTTACAGTGCAGCATCCCCCCACTTTCAAATTTTAATAGGTGCATTTGGAGGGTATGATGAATTTCTGCAGTGTTGCCACCTCTGAGCCAGTTTTACAGAAGTACTGAGACGATGAATCCAGTGAGGAGGGAGCTGGAGCTGTTCTGGTTCTGTGCAACTGCTTTCTTCATCTTGGGGTTCTGGGAAAGAGAGGCAATGTAAAGAATCCTGTTAACACTGTTGCTTTTGAGCCAGTGTTTTCCAGGCTTTGTTTGTGCTTAAAATGTTGAATTTGTATTAAAAAAAAAGTTGCCTCTCCTAGAGACTTACTCTGATTCAAAATATAGACCTCTTTTTGAAAAGAGCGCTGCTTTTAACATTATTAAATTTAGCGTTCTGTATAACATTTCCACATGCGTTTTCAATTAGTACTTTGAAAATTACAGATTTTTCTCAGTCCTTAATTACAGGGCAATAACACACCCATGTCTATTTGACTGGCTCATTTGGATGATTGTTCTGACAAAAGCAGAGATCATCTGGCAGGTTCATAAGGACAAACTATCCAAAACTGCATCGAATTTTGAGGTTCTCAACTCAAAATTCTTTTTATTTTGTACATGCCAAGATTGAAAACAGCCAAACTATACAGTTATACATGTACTACTTGACCTGTGAAAGCAAATTAGTTAGGATTGCACCACCTGAAAATTAGAGGTCAAATTAATGCCTCTTGGATAAACTGCCCCTCAAAATTTTAACAGTAAGTTTTATGGAGCAATTGCAAACTATCTAGAGCTGCTTTTCAGTAATTAGCTGAGCTATTAGGTGGAAAATTGGCAGACTAATGAATGATTTAAGACCCAAAAAACTCAGCTTGCATTGGCAGGATTATGGAAGGGTTACATATTTTCAGAAAATGTTGTAAAAGATAGAACAGTTGATCCAAAATCAAATATGTTTCAGCATATTAATGTATTTTTCCTGTATAAACTTTTAAAATCTATTATTTTCCCAAAATGAATGATCAAATATAGATGCTAAGAATAAAATAACAATCCAAGAGCCCTATGCTTTTTCCAAGATCAGAGGTATGTGTCTGCTTGCTTCTTTCTGTCTGTCTAATTTACTCTGAGGAGACCAGAGACTATACTGGAGTACATAGAGGGTATCAGAATTCCTTTACGTTCCAGTGTTTTGCCTCCTTCAGGGAATGGATCAGACAGTGAGTGCACAGGGACAACGTGACCTGTGAATACTCACAAACCAAAACACAGCTGGCAGGTCTAATTTTAGTTTCTTTAGCCTTGATCATGTTCCTTTAATGTATTGAGTGGAAAAAGAAAAGCACTTAAAATACATCACAGAAGCTCCAAAGTCCTCTATAAATAGAGCCTCTACACTGATGTGTTTTTCCTCAACTCTGGTTTTGTTTAATTTTTTGTGTGATTTTTTTTAAATGCATGTGAAATTTACCAGGTGATCAGCCCTGGAGACAGAAGTCCCCTATCAACAGAAAGGTTACGGCAATGCAAAGTGGCAATTTGCATTTCCTACAATGACTTGCTGGTGTGCCAGAGCCCTGACCTAAAAGGACTACCTTTAAGCTTGACAACATGGTTTAGTTTCCACACCTCATTCCCAGCCTTGTCTTAGACAAGGAGATAAACAATAGGATTTATTTTTATTTTCTATTAAATCTAATGGGAGGAAGACAGGGCGTCAGACCTTGACTTTCCTCAGTATCATTTTTTATGATTTTTTGAAATTTTTTTCCAAGATGCTGAAAAAGCTGGAGATTTGCATGCAGACACGCAATGCAGAGACTGCACAAATTATCAAACTATGCTTTAAAAATCTTTCCTTTCTGTGAAGTTTTAAAAATGTCTTCCTTCAATGCTCAATATCGAAGCAATTTTCTATAGCAGACAGTTTTTGTCTTTCAAGTGCCAAAAAGATTCATTTTCCAAGTGCCAAGTTCATATGCAAAAAGGCCTTATATTTCAGCAAATGTGGATTTCTGTTTTACAAACATATAGAGAGGCAATTTTGAGTGCATTTCATGCCTAAAAAGCTAATTCAGTGTTCTATCACAATATGGACACTGATTTGGTATTTTTAATTGTAAGACAGTGTAAATAAATTTACAAAACATTTATTAGAAAGCATATCCTTTGATAGAACTCTGTTTCCATCTATGTTGATTTTTCTTCTTTAATTTTTTTGCTTTTTCATTAGATTTGAGAGATCTACTTGCTGTTTGGTTTGATTGTTTGTTTTAAAAATCCTTATCTGTCAGTTAAACATCTCATTTTCTTGGTTTGTTTCATTCATTTCCTTGGAATTGCTCAAAATGTAGGTGTATGAAAAGCAGAGTGTTGAGAGTGGACAAAGTAATGTACAGCATTGATCCCATCTTATAAGTATACCATCCCTGAAGAGAAATAAAACCTAAATAGAAAATTTTCCATAAGCTAGCATGGCCCACTAGGTCTGAAACTTGAGAACTTTGTGCTGTGTGTTGCTGTGTAGCCTTGTCCTACTTGCAATACATGAGCTGACCATAAGAAGCAAACACTTTGGTTCTGTCAAACCTTTTGTTCCTAGTCTAATGGACTCTTTCCTATGATCAGATACTACACAGATTTTCAGGAAGGAAGTCACAAATTATTTCCTGGAATCGATACTATAATCTTAATGCAGAACCCAGAAAAATGTGAGGTGACTTTACTCATATATGCAGCCATTCCAACAAAATCCCCCCAAACTGAAGCATTTTCCTTGACTTTTCCAGATCAGTTAGGCCATTTCAGGCCATGGTAATCTTTGAGCATTAGTCAACTTATCCAGGTAGAAGACAGAGAGGCCAAAAGCTTTGCAGGTTTGTGGAGTTGGTACATATACAAACCTCAGTTTTCAAGCTCTCCATGTTGCCATGAATTGCAAAAATAGAATATGAAAATTTTACAAAGTACATTTTTATTGTTCTTTTGGTCTTCATCTTCTCTTTCCCTCAATAGAAAACCCATTTTGTATATAGTCCTCCCATAGCCAAATTGGAGGAATTGTGCTTCAATTAATGCTGCTTAGTGATCTATAAAATGCAGTGCAATGGATACAACACCTCTGAGACAAAGTGTTGTGTTAGGTAATTAAAGTAACAGTACTCTTCTTACTGACAAAAAATTATCCAACATCAAGACCTGTCTTAACTGCTTTGACTAATAAAGTTGATTTGCACTTGCTCTGACCAGTAGAGCTGATGGAAAAGCAGGGAAAGTACACAGAGAAAATGAAATCACTTCACAAAATTTTGTTCATGTGAGACAAACAAGCTAAACTTTTCAGACAGCTTAGAGGTATTATAAAGATGTACACAAAATTAAATACTTGATCCAATTAAAATGTCCTACAAGCACCTCACACATTACACATTTATATTGCATATATAATGAGTTATGTTTAGAAGTAATTTTCTTGAAATAAAAGGCCATAGCTATGGACACTGCCAATCTTAGGATTTAAAACATTTAGTTTCTGATTCTGAGATACAAAGCATACCAATAACTTCAAAATAGCATCATGAACTCATTCTCAATGTCCTATTTAGGACCTGTAAAAGCCAGCTAAAATGTCAAGAAAAATTTAAGACAAAATATATTAGGGGAAAAAAATTAGTGCACAATATTTAACTAAATAATGCTAGAGGTTTTAGTGATCCCGTTTGTGAGAGGGAAGGATTTTACAGGTCAGTGTTAGGAGTGTGCTTTTGCTTTCCCTATAAAAATACAACAATTTGTCCACAGCTAAGTGTTAGCAATATTGCAATTCACAGATGCTTACTGAAGTCTTCCTGAGTTTGGATAGCTAAACCTTCAGAATTTTAGTCTTAAATAACCAGAATCATGAATCCCACACAACCTTGTGCTTGTGAAACTGCACTCATGCTGTAGAGGGACTAGATGTTCTATTGCGAGTCTGTTTCCAAGTAGCTGAGAGTCACAGCCAGGCATTGAAGCAATGAACTATTATCCCATACCTAGGGATATCCTTCTGATACCCAGGACTGTGATGGAGGAAGCTGCCAGAGCTAAATGCAGAGGGGACCAAAGCTGTCCAAGAGAGTGAAGGATGTAGTTTGTGTCACACTGACAGATACCGTGAAACAAAGGAGGAGATGAGGAGGGATGGCTGAGCAAGGAGGATGACAGAACCCTGGGAAATGAGGAGACTCCAGATGTAAAGGAGTAGAATTGGAGCACTGGGAGAAGGTGACTGTGAATTAATTAGGCTAGTAGGAACAAACTAGAAGGAGGCAGCTGCTGGACTTGGACCCAGGGACTGAAGTGGGACGAGGGAAATGATGAAGGAAAAAGAAATATCAGGGCTGGTAACATGGGTGATGGAGACTGGATGAAGAGCTGGGACCTGACTTAGCTCCCATTTCATTGCAAATGAGGAGCCTCCCACTAATGCACTCCTTTGAAGACTTTTTGTAATGGCAAATTTTGGTGGCAAACTTTAAAAAGAAAAATGCCACACAGCTTTACATAGTCCCCTGTGGTCCCTCTTGCCACACAGATGTGGGATGGAGAGGAACCAGGTGACAGCACCCTGTATGCAGTCCCTGGTCTAGGAAGGTCCACAGCAATGGAGAAGGACCTTTTCAAAGGAAGTCCTGCTCAGAACTGGAGCAGTGCACACTCCCTTTTTCTGTGGGGGTGCTGCAGATGCCAGCATGTACAGGCTGGAGCATGTTCAGTACAGATGGAGTCTTTGAAGTATTTAGCTGACAAACTCTTAAATGTCTTTACTAAACTAGTGCTAATTGAAAATTTTCAAAGGTTTATAGCTTGGCCAAATGTGGGTGGATTTTCAAAGAGATGGCAAAAGGCGCATCCCAAAGAGCAGGGCCATCCCTTCTCCAAATGTTATGCTTCTGTTCCAAAGCACATTCTCCTCAATTAAATATAGCAAGAAACAACATACCAATATTTTTCTTTAATTTCATTTTCAGAAATGGCTGAATCATTTTTGCTAAAACTTTCCAAAATAATTGAGGCTTGGGCAAACATTCTGCAGACTAAATATCAATTTTAAAAGCAAAGTTTATCAAATGGAAATACTGCCTTACAAGAGGAATACCTGTTCTGTCTAAAAGAAACGGAAAGGTCAAATTTTAGGAGTCCTTTTCCAGAAATTAGGAAGAGAGGGACTGGTAGTAAGTTGCTGCAGGTTTTTAGCACTGCTCATGAGGACAGAATTTGTCTTTAAATGCACTCCTTGTATTTAAATTCTTACACAGGTTAATTCTGTGCAGGTATTACTAGTGAGTGATTTGCCTGTATGAGAAGGTTACTTCTGTGATGTTGCCAAAAGTAGTGAGGCTTTGGCAGTTATGTAGTGATAGCAAATCACCCAGTCACATGAATTAAAGTTTCTTCAGGGCAGCTTTAATTTCTGTATCTAACTTGCTCAAAATGCTTTTAAAATTTGAATTGTAGAGTTAGTGTGATTTACTCATTTGAAGTATGTCCTGTGCCCTCTCTCTTCACCCTTGGATGTGTTCCTAACTTCTGCTTTTTCATAATATTCTGATCAAATGCCCCTCTGCAGTGTCAGAATTTCTAGCAGGTGAATACTGACTTTGCATTCTGCTTTACGAAAGAGCTACAGATTATGTTTTTTCTATAGCACCCAGACAAACCTAACTAACACAAATTCTAACCATCTGTATTAAAGCAATCATGCACATTTCTGAAGCTGCTGGAGAAACAGCTCATTTTGACATATATCCAGAATACTTACCTTTATGTCCCATCCCCCAGTCCTATTTTTATAGAAATAGTGGGTAATACATTTCCCTTAGGGCAGATTTAAAAGCATTTTGTATTATGATGGCTAATATGTAGGCTCCTATCACTGTGGGAATGAAGCCTTGTTTCACCAAAACAAAACTTACTTTCCTCTGGATAGCAAGTTCCACACTGGAATCAAGGTGATTGTCAATTCACACAGTAACTTTTGCACTGCTCACCTAATTCAGGTGGTGGAGAGCAAATGGCACTTCAGCGTATTGGGTGCCATAGACATAAACCTGATATCCTTGAATTAGAGTCTGTACTACCAAAGATGTCGCTGGGAAGTGACAACAATATAACCTGAGGGAAGTAGTATTGTCCCAGGTTCTGTGCTATCAGATTCTTTCTTCAGGCAAATTGGAATGAGGGAAGTGCTCAACTGTCAGCTGTATGTTACCAACACAGATGGAATTGGAGAAGTTTTTTGGGAAATTGGTAGAAGCTTAGAAGAGAGATACACAGAAGCAATCAGAGAAGAATAAGAGGCAGGTATGGATTTTATATGCAATTAATTGAATGGTTCCTTGAATTGCACCAGTTGCATGCCAGGAAATACAAGTAGAGACCCTCAGACTGGGCTTTACATGGTACAAATGTCTGGAATTTAGAGAACATGTTAAGGTTTTTCATGTGGCTCTGGGAGCTCCTCTTTTTCCATCTGTGCTGTGCTAGAACAACACTAATCCTAACAGAAGATCATGTGCTTGGTTTTGTAGGGGGGGGGAAAGAAGCCGAAAAAATTTTCTCACTTAGCCTTATGTTTCTAACCCTAAGAAAGGCTATATGAGGTATCTGTAGGAAGCCTCTCTCAAAGAAAGGTTCTTTACAGTTGCTCAGAAAGTAGTACAGCTTGAGGTATTTTATACTAGCCTATAAGGCACTAGATTTAAATTGGTGTGCAGTGAAACATTTAAATATACTATAGTAAATGAAATATGGTCCAATAGGTTTTTTATGGTCCAGCTATGCTTTTTCTTTTCAATCACTAGCCTGGGGCGAACAAGTCGGCTTTAAAATGTCTATTCTAGCTATGCTTTTATCACCTCTGTCTTTTAGGAAGTTTGATTTCTTTTTTCATTTCTTCTCTTTGATAAAAAAAAAAAGAGCTGAGATCTCTGAACGGGTTATTTATCTCTTATGTTTAATCTATTTATCTGTCAATGGACATGCTGCTTTAGAAGTGTTTTATATTACTAATTAATTTAATTTCACATACTGTACTCCATGTTAACACATTTTCTATTATATACTATAATGTGATTCAGGGCCTTCCCTCAGCAACTTTACCTTAAAGCTTTAATTGCTTTCCTCTAAGACTCAGCTCATGTTTGATTTATCTGATTTCTTTGTATAAAGAGTCTCTGTTTTACAATGTGTACGCAAGCCATTACATTGGTGTTGCTGTTTATCTAGCAAACTTACAAGTTGGTGATAGTATCCATCCCTTTATGAATTTATGAGTGGGCAATAAAAGAAGTGTCAGAAGCCCTGTTGTTGTCTCTATCAGGTCACTCTGTTAGTTTGTGTTTAGAAAGACAACATGGCCTGCCACTGACTTACACAGTGATTTGAAGGATTGATGCCTGCAGTCAAAATCTGTTATGAATTTCTAGCTGTGAAATTATTTTTTTTCCTTTTTTGAGGGAAAAAAGGTGAATATATTGGAGAGGAGAAAAGGAGTAAGACAGCTTGAACAGGCTTGAAGACAGTGTGGACTTCATCTGACATACATTGTTGTTTACATAATGGAAAAGCTGAACCAAAATGCCAGATCCCCAAGCTATGTGAAGTTCAGAGTCTGGATCCAAGTATTGCAGCTTGAATTCTCTCTGGCTCTCAAGAACCTAAATGTAGATACCACATATTAAAATGCATGAAAATGAATGATAGTAAATAATCAATGTAGAGTGGGAAATCTGGTCCTTTGATCTGTCAGGTTTCATCACATAACACAAGCATAAGGACATATGGTATTTTAAAGCTGCATTTGAAGAGATGCCTACGCTGACTTTTATCCTTATTTACAAATAGTCAGCAATAAAGGCTGTAATCTTCCAGATAACACTATGGATGTGCATGTCTTCTTGCACAGAGTTCATTTTAGGATTGAGATGTGATTAATATAGCTAGGAAACATTTGGAAAACGCATGCATACTTTTGAATGTATAAAGTGAGACCAATATTATAGCTCTTAAGTAAAGAGTAGGTAGATGTATATATCTCTGCCGGTTTGTTTCAAATCCAGAAAGCTCTATTGTTTCTGTAAAACCTCTTCATTAGCTATTTCATTGTTACATTTACTTCCCACTCATTAAAGATCCATCCCACTTTCCTTACGTGTGGATGACGTCTATTGGCTTCAGTGAGAACTAATTGCACATGAGGTGAAAGGATTCAAATTAGGATTGCCAATATATGACCACACGGAAAAGCAAGCATGAAATATTCTAATTCTTTTTAGATGCAAAGTAACTTATGAACAAAACCTATTGTGGCTGATTCTCACAAGCTTAGAGCATTGTGAAAGATAAATTAAAATGGGCAAGGCTAATTAATTTGCTAAAATCCATTGTTAATGCAGTGTTTTCAGTCCTTGTGAATGCTGCTCTCATGACAATTGGTGTCTTTCTAAAGAACCATCCCAGCTGTAAATATTTTTTCTTTCCTCTGAGAATATAAGCTTCCATTTAAATAAGTAAATTCCTAGACCTCCTGATTAAGTAGAAAGTTTGGAAGCAAGAATTGCATGCTTCTTAGGCTTTAAAGGCAAATAAAGATCAGCCTGTGTTTTCCTTTTAAAGTCTTTTTCGAAAGTGTCAAAATTTTTATTTTTTTTTTGAACTCTGATGTTGGATTGTTTTGGATGAGGGAGGGAGTAAGAAGGCAAGAGCTTTTTGGTTTTTCAGCTTTTGGGATTAGCAGGGAATGAATGACTGCATGGCTATTCTAAAGGCTTTTTAAAAACTGTGTCACATATACCAGAAGAGATAGTGTCATCTGGCAAATTGCTGCTGAATGAAATAGTAATCAAAATATGTGACAAAAGCTACAAGCTCTCTCCGACGACTCCGCCAGGGCTTATGCCACAGTGGGGTTATTGAAAATCACTCCTTTAAGACTCTGTGCAGGAAAGCCAAGCCATTGAGGACTTCAGCCCACTAGCACTTTTTCCCAGCAGTGGCATTTGCTGCTGTGAATTCAGGGCTCTGTTGACTTTGGCTGATCTGAGCGCTGCTCCCTGTCGGGCGAGCTTGCAGGATCGGGCCTTTGGATGATACATGTAGGACTCTGGAAGACCAGCTTTTACTGCTCATATGTTTGGCAGGCAGATTTGATAATCAGTGCTGTTCTAGAACCTTACACCATCTCAGTGAATATAAATTGATGGTGTAAAGCAAATGGGCAACTGGCGGGAAGCCAAACACAGAGGGGAGAGAAGACGGTTTATTGTTGAGGGGGCAGCCCGGTGTTCTACAGCAGAGCTTTCTGTTCACAACAGCTCTGCAGAACTGCTGAGTTCGAGTGTGGCCTCTGAAGTGTATGAAATAATAACAGTTTTATTTCTCCTGACACAAGCACGGAAGCTGTTTGCTGCCACCTCAGAACTGTTACCCTGCAATGCAAAAGTACCAACAAGGCAGGCTGGATGCAATGTTATTATAAACAGTGCCGCAGTAAACTTCAGGAAAAGCCCATTATACGGTGATAGCCTGTTTGTCAGGAGAAAAGTTCACTAATGTATATGGGAAGCAGAGCTCCTCATTCGCTGATATGTCTGAGTCTATTTTGTTGCACTTTTACCTTTATTTATTGTGCAGGTGCTGCTAAGAATAACCTCAGAAAACACAAAAAGACGGGAGGCCATGTACTCAGCTAGTTTAAATTGGCAAAGAAGTGGTGTCAATTCAAGGCACTTGATGCTATGGTCCATTGCTTATTATTCCCTTTTAAAATTTTAGGATTTTGGGGGGTATGGAAGGAGGAGCGTTTTCTTTGTGGTTGTTTTATTACTGCAAATCACTGAATGAAAGGTGCATTTAAAATAAAGCAATGAATGAATGATAGCAGTAAAAAAATGAACATACGTACACAATAGAATTAAATCCCATTTTAACTCTAATTTGTGTTCCTATGCAATCAGTCGCAGTGATATGAGCTGAGAATTTCAATGAGGCCTGGGGGATTTTTGACACCCATTTCTTTTTTTTTTTTTTTTTAATGGGATTAGCACCTCTAAACCTAAAACTTCTGTGAAAATCAGCCGTAATGTCAGTCCTTCCCACATGTCCTAACTGTTTCTGTTTGTTTAATTATTTCAGGAATTATTCTCTACTAAAACAAAATACAAGTATTACCTTTTGTAGTTGGAGAAATATAATCATTCATTCATCAGTCATAGATCTTAAGTGCCTGTCTTATAAAAATAGAGGGTTTTGACTGTGCTCTTAAAAATCTGATTTCTGATTGAGGTGTCTTTTCTTGGTGCAGAAACCTACTGCTATAGTCTGTAAGCTCATCCCTTGGTTCTGTCTTCAGCTGTGTATTTTTCCTCTCATATGACATTGGGTCAAGCACTTGGTATCTCTAGGCCTCCCCTTATCCACCCAAAATCAGCTTCTTTTTTCCTTTATTGATTTCCTCTTCCAGGGAGTGATGTAGTAAAGTTTTCATTGCTTGTATTCCTTAAGATTCATCAAGACATTTGAGATTCCTGTCTAGAAAGTATTCTAAATACACACAAATATTAAGTTATGGTAATTCTTCAACTTAATTTACTGGCAAGTTTCTCAAGCTAAACATGAAAATGGCACAAGTCTTTTGTAATGCTAAGAGCACATTCAACTTTTCCTCTGAATTTCAACAGAATATGAAAATTTTAAATCTTGTAAAGGAGATCTGCCAACTTCAGCACTATGTACCACCAAAAAGTGGAATAAAAAAAAAAAAAAGAATAAGTCAACTTGTTAAGATTTTGTTGAAGAAATCACTGTAAAAAGCAGGTATGTTATGCTAATCAAGTGATTTACTGAGTCAGTTCTTAATTCCAATAACTGCATGAGCCAACTTAACTGTGGCTAGAAAGCCAAGAAAACAGCATATAGATTAAGATTACTCAAAACTTTTGTTCCTGCATATAAGAGATGCAAATTGGACCATCCTAGTATTGCTTCTGAGTAAAGGACAAAATCTTGCTTCTTCCCCTCCATTTAAGGTAGGGAGCTAAAACCGTTTAGCAGGGTCTGTGAGCTTTTGGTGACTGCATTTGGGATGAGTGACCTCCTCTCCTATCTGCTCTACTTTGCAGAGCTAGTAGAGGCAAGTTAATCACAAAAATGGAAAGAATAGTATTTTTAAGACTGAAAAAATAATTTTAAAAGCATGCCAGTATTCCTGTGTGGAATGTGCTTGAGGTAGAAGGCCGGGTTCTAAGAGTTTTTTTTGCAGTTTGCAGGAGAGGATTTTTAACCTCATTCAGGTAAAAAGAAAAAAGAGGAGTCATTCTTTAAAATCAGTATAGAATTCAGATTTCTGGACTCCTTTTTTTCATAAATACATTTAGAGTCAAGTATAAGAATGGATGTACATATTCACCTGATGTTTGTTCTGAAAGTCACAAATCATTTCCAAAACTGAAGAATGGTAGGAACAGAATATCAATTTATCTGTTTACTATTGAAGTTCTTATCCAGTCTATACCGACATCCAGAATATCTGAAAGTCCTCTGAGTATTGCATCTTCTTTGCAATGTAAAAAACCTTCCCCTCTTCAGCTGTTTCTCCCTGCTTGGTTTTAAGGAATTAATTATCATATGGTTGCCATCTATTCAGAAAATTACAGGATAATCCCAGTGTTTGAACACCATGTCTGAATTTCAGTCTCTACTTGGGCAGGACACATGGTGTGAGAGACAGCTGCTAAAAACTGTGCAGCTATTACAGTGTGTCAGTTTATAAGCCGTGAAGTGTATGCACCAGCTCACAGATTGTTGGTAGGAGTGTGGTACTTTGTTATAAATATATTTTATTGATTGTAAGGAGATTTTATTAAAAGCTACCCAGAAGAAATGGGCAGTAAAAGATCAAGTAAATTGCTTGGCTTTAATTTTAAGTTGCCTAATTTCCTAAAAATGTATGGGGGTTCCACAAACTCCCAAAACACTGACAGAGATTATTCGTGCTTGGTGGTAGTGGTTAGTTATGAACTAACTAACATCAGCAAGATGATGGTCTCTGGGGAGGACATCCACTCTCAAATGGAAAGGTCAACAGGTTCTATTAAACCAGATCTTAAATACATTTAGGTGACTGACTATGCAGATGAAAGATTCTGAAATTGTCAAAAATAACTAAATACATTGCATGCCTAGCTCCCAGTGGAATCAAGTGAATTAGCCACCTAACTCCTTTTAATCATGCATAGCTTTGTCTTTAGGTTCCTAAATGTTTCTGTGGTGGCACCAAATACTTCTTGCTTCTTTCTAGATCAATGGTAGCTCAGAGCACCTGCCACATAGCAAAACAGTACACACTTCTGAAAAAAAACACTTTGGATCACGACTTTCTATGTGTAAATATTATACATTCTTTTAACATTTTCCTAGTAAATATTTTTAAAATGTTACAGATCTATGGCAGATGTTGCTATCTACTGTTTCCTAAGCATGTATGTGATGGGTTGTGTATATATCTGTGTTTTCATGCTTTTTCCATTTTAAGCCTAGGGAAATCAGCATATTGCGCTCAGTGGGAGTGGTAGGCAGAACATCAATGTGTAGTATATATTGTTACACCTAAGAGTACTGGCAAGTTGTGCAAATATAAGCAAAAATGGAAAAAATGCGCAAGACCCAAATAACTGAGATTATAAACCACCTGCAATAACTTCCTGAGGCCTTTAATACTTTGTAAAATCCGAGGCTTTGTTTGCTGAAACAAAGCAGAGATGCCCAGGTGTTGGTCAAACCCTAATGAGATTAGAAAATACTTCCTTTCCCATCATTCCCACCTCAGCTCTGCTGAAAACCAGTCTCTCAGTCACTCTGGCTGTGGGGCTTCCCGACACCCACAGTTCCTGCTCTACATCCCTTCTCTGCTCCTCAGCCACCTTTTACTCTGACTTCCCTAGATTCACTTTTCTGTTCCAAGTTGTCTTCCAGAGATTGAGTTAAATCCTTTGCCAAAATAAAGCCTATGTCTTGCTGCATTTGCTTAAAAACACCTTGCAAAGCTACTTCCTCTTCCATGTGCTTGCCCTCTCATCTCACATACCTTAGCTGTCCCTCAGAAGTTGATTAAATTTAAATGTAATCATAATCATAACACTTTAAAGAAGAGGCATGAGCACTAGTAAATGCTTTAAATCGGGCATAATGCTTTTTCAGATGCTTTATTCTTTTTAGACCTGTATTCTAGAAATCCTTGTCCAAAAGGGCTTTTTCAATTCAAAAGCCTCAACCTCACACTCCTAAAACCATAAAATATGATTTCTGCTCTAAACCTCATAACAGTTACCGGTAGCTGGCCAACTTGTTGCAATTCTACTCAGATGCAGAAAAGAGGCCTTTCAGGAAGAGGAGAGCAAATAGTTTTCTCTTCTGAACTCACTCAGCAAATAGCAAACAAAATCTACATATGCTTTGGAAAATAGATATCCTTTGAAGACCTGAGCTGCAGTTTCCCTTTGCAGAATTTTGGAAATGTTTGTAAATTTATGTAAATTCATGGCTTTGAGGTTTTGGGTTCAGACGTAGTGTGAGACTTAACCTGAACCACAGCAGTTTCACCTATTTGCCACATGAAAGCATCGATTGCAGCATTGCGACCCAAAGTCTTACAACATTTGCCAAAACTCAGATAAACTGCCAAATAAACCTAGCCTTACCTATGAATGGTTCAGGGTTTCACTATTAATGTGGTGTCTTTTCACTACCAAAGTTATTGCAGCCATTGCCTTTGCTTGGCCGATTCAGTGTGTGTGCGCATATACATACATATATATATATATATATATATATATGTGTGTGTGTGTGTGTGTATATGTATGTGTATATATATATGTGTGTGTATATGTATGCATGTATGTATGTATGTTTAAATCAGCTAAATACAAATTAAACTATGTACATTAAAAATTAAAACATAAACCTTTATTTTGTGATGGCTAGTCTTCTTTCCTTTTAGTAGATCATGAATATTTTCTGGCAAGATATGTCACTAGCTTATAACTTCATTAAGCTGCAGTCCATACCTTACCCTTTCACTAGATCCCTGAAAAGAACTTTTGTGTGTGCCAAACAGATATCCACTTGGTCTGTGGCTCTTGAAAGGTAAATTGCCAAGTTCCAGCAAGCAAATTAAGAGGTGCAATGAGAGTTAGCTGTTGCATTCTATCAAATCCTGCTACTGAATGTGCTGAAAAGCTTGCCCAGAGCCATGGCCTCACATATTTATGGTATGAATGGGAGACACTCGGAGCTATGTATTGCCATAGTTCCCATTTCTTTTGTAATAAACTAGCTCAGCAGATGTAGCTTAGGTAAAAAGGAAATTCAAAGTCTCCTACTCACAGACTAACCAAAACAAAGTTCTCTCTCCAGTCCTCTGTCTATGAGCCAAACCGAGAGCCAGACCTTACTTGTACTGATTAGTGTTTTATTCTGTGTGTAACCCAGTGAAACTCAAAGGGTTCCCAGATGGAATAAAGTGCTGCTTAATAGCACTGTGTAAGTATCACTGCCAGAATGTGGCACAGAAAATGTTTTAAAAATCTAACTTTCCATTTCTAACACAACACAGATTAAATCATAGCATTAATTTTCCAAGTCAGTTGCATCATTCTCTTGGTTTATAAGTTTTGGTGCTGAAGACATCTGTTCTGGATAGCTTAGCTTTTCTTTTATGATAGATGTATAGCAATTTTGGCAGTATTAGTACCTAATACACATCAAATAATTCCATAATTGTGACTTAACCAGTGCCTGTGTGCTACAGCCTTCAGAGTATTTCGTATCACGTTTCTGATGTGATTCACCCTGCCTACTCCACCTGTGTAGTGAAGTGAAAAATTAAGATGTTCTATTCAACTTTGTTGATTTTATTTAGCCTGGTGGGCGCACAATAGCTCCGAATTAAAGCAGAAGCAAAAGATGAGCCCAAAATCCTCAAAACAGCAGAACCTGAAGGTTTGTGGATTAAACTAAAAACCTCTAACAAAGCTTGAACTTTGATCCAGCAAGGTGGTGGTGAGGGAGATAACAATACACATTTTTGCGCTTATTGATACTTTCGCTCATGTACTATACCAAGATGTTTCAGAAAACATTGATTACAACTTTCTACACCATTTTTTCACAATTTATGTAACAGCATCTGCATCTCAAGAAAAAAAGGCCTTCTATATTAATCAGTAAAAGCTAATAAATTTACAATTCAGCTTCCATTTAAGTCCTCAGAGAACTTCTGTTGCCTTTGTGGGGTGGTAGGTTGGCCCTTTAGCATACCTTTCATGCCTAACAGTGCATGAATCTTTTGTATTTCTAGCTTTATCTAATATTGTTGCTTAACTCAATTACACATAAAAGTGCTAAAAGTCTCCTCACTCTTCACAGCTTAACCCACCACTTGTTGTTACTTGTTTATGAGACATTTTCTACTTTATAGTCTTTAATCTGAAATTTTATCAAGTGCTGTAATAAAACTGAAAGAGATAATATCTATGGTATTTCCATTCCTCTGCTCTGGTGATAACATTATTTAACAACACTAGGAAGTTAATTAAGAAAGACCTTGCTGTCATAAATCCATGTTGCCTTGCTCATTAAATTAGGCTTTGCAATGTATTGCTGAAGTTAAGAAAACTTTTCTGGACATTCAGCAATGGATACTTCACTAAATAGTCCACAATATGTTACACACTCTTTTGCACGATGACAATCTATTTAACACTCATGCTTCTGGGGCTTCACATGTTTAGATCACATTAATTCTGAATCTTTCTTTCCTTTGAAATAATTAACAAAATATTTCTGCTTCTTGGGTATTTAAGGTATTTAATCTTTTCACAACCACGTTTGTTCTCATTTACATGTTATATTATCCCTATTCTGTGTTTCCTTGAATCCTTGATTTATGCAGTTCTCTATCCCAGCTAACAGAAGCCAGCTACTGATTGAATATACTAGTTCCTTGCCCATTATCATTCATCGTGAACATGGGTTTTTTTCCTATCAATTGTAAATCCTGTCTATAGTGCAGAAAAAAATGAAACTGGGCTTTATCTTTATGGCTTTGTGAGCCCTGCATTCTTTCATAATACATTTCTAAACCATTTTCTGTAAGAATTTGGTTTAGGGCAATCAAAAAAGAACCAGCTCCATAGGTTAGACAGGGGTTCAAATTCAATTAAATCAGCCCCGTAGGAACTGATTCCCTGAGTATACCGTAAAGCAGAGCACTGGGATTGTTTGGGGACAGATTTGTGAAAATCCTTATGTGGTCCTGGACTTTTCAAACATGTAATCTGAGATTCTTTGGCTTATCCAATCTTGAAAAAAGAATTGTTCTGTGAGATAGCTTAACCATCAAAGACAGTTATAACTGTACTGTGTGAGTACCACTGTTTAATATTTAATGCTGTTTCCATTCCTAAACATGTCTATATGACTCACAAATTCCTACTCCAAATCAGAAAGGCGAAGTAAAAAGATCTTGTATTAAATTATCATCTGCCTCAGTCATAGCCAAAAACTTAGGAAATCATGGAACACCACTGTGGAACTGAATAAATGCAAAATTTGAGAGTTGTCACATACCTGGATCTGGTATTTATAACCCTTTGTTTGGAGTACCTTACATCAAAACTAGTGACTGTATAGGGTCAAGAGTGGATATTTGCATCCAAATTGAGTTGATCTATAGCATAAACAGGGATTTCTGATAAGTCTGCCAATATGTAAGGATTCACATTTTGAAGAAGAATAATCCAGGGCTCACCCTACAGCTCTATTCTACCATGCCATTAAAAGGGACACAGCTCTGCCTCCTGATATTAGTGAAAGGGACACTATTTTAAGTAGCACTGATTATTTTCTGAACTGGTTTGAAGTAAGGTATTCTCACCACCCATATTTGCTCCAGGTCTTTTCTCAAGAGATTAACAAAGCAGAACTTGATGAGGCACTTCATTCTAAATAAGAGAGGGAACTATTTAGAAGTAATCTTTCTGTCTTACAGCTTTGTTCATCACTTTAAGACTGTCACATTATGATTTTTCAACATTTACAATATTTTTGTTTTGTTTGCCTTCATTACTTCCGAGACTACTTTACCACACTGATTTTTTAGTGGTTTGAAATACTGTCTCAGCTTCATTGCAGATTTTGGTCTTTCATTTTAGCTCTTGTTGGGCTATATCTGTTCTAATATGCCTTCCATATTATTTTTTCAGTCTTTTTCCACAATAGTTGTAAGATGTTACAGACAAATTTTAAATATTTGTCTGAAATATAGATTTTGTATTTCAGAAGCTTAAAGTAATATTTTGGTATGTTTACTGAAAGGTTAAGTTTCTTAAATTAGGCTTCAAATCAAATTCTAAGGAATATAATGGCAAAACTCTTACCGACTCAATGAAAATAGAATTTTATATCCAAACATCTAGAAGATCACATATAATATCTAGGAGAAGAAAATTGCTGTAATACTGTTTGGTTTTATTACTACACATTGTGCTTTATGTCTGGAGACTGACCTGAAAACCCATCAGTCCAATATCACTGTTCTCTCTCTCCAGTACTTTCTTGTTACCTGAAATGCATTTTTAAACTCTTTTCAATCATTTAATCTTTTCCATAGCTACCAATTTTACCTCTTTTTAATCTGTCAGCAAAATTTGAGTCAAACTTTGAGTGTCTCTCTCTTCTGTAGTTCACTCTACCCATCAACTGCAACACAAATATTTTCAGTTCTCTCATCTAGCTTTAGCATCTTATGAATAGCGACCGTAATATTTTCTTGTAGTGCAGTTATTATTGCATTTTCTTTTTTGTTGCTGTGTTTGTTTGGATTTTTTAAAATTCTTCGCTACCTTAAAAAGTTCACCACGAAACTTCCTACCATCCCCATCAGATATTCTTGCATTTTCTCCATAGATTCTTTTCTCCATTCATTATGTCAGACCATTCAAGTATTTATTCTGCTTTCAGGGAACTCACTGCCTGGAAATTAGGAATTAAAAGACCAGAGCCAAAGTGTTTGTTTATTCTTACATGTCAAAACCCCTGAAATGTTTGATAGTTTTGCAAGAAATTGGGACAAGAGTAATATATTAATGTTTTCATCAGAAACTACAGTTCTTCTTCTCAGAAAATAGAGCCAAATTGTACTTGATGTGTGATAATGCTTATTGCCACCCTTCTTGTTGATATGAATAGTCTCCATTTTTAAAATCACTGTACAGGCTGCTTACCCTCCTTTAAATCTTCTTGAAGGAAAAATTTCAGGGGGAAAATTTTGTATAAGAGATTACAAATTGTTTTTCTTCTTACAGCACCAAATATGGTTTTCTGTCATTGTTCTCTTTCCATTCTAATGATAGGATTTTTTTCTACCACAATACTGCATTTTACTTTATTAGTCATCTTTCTTCCTTTCCTTAGACCATCTATTTTTTTCCTGTAAATGTGCTTCTCAAGCTTTCATTTTGCAAACCACACATCTGGTCATCTTTCTTTTCTGTTGTGTCTAAAAGCAGCCATATGTCATCAGCAACCCTCTCATGTATATTGAACTTCCTTAGCACATCATCTTGTCTCTTTGAATGTGTTACCTGATGTCTTTAAAGTGGCAAAACACAGAAAAGTGGGTCCTCCTAGTCTTTTGTTCATCAGACAAGTAAGAGTGAGGGATATGGTAGAGACAGGAATATAGTATTTATGCCCTTGTTCCATATCTATTCTATCTTTGCCTTTTAATTTCTCCTTGCCTTAGTTCAACTAGCAGAATATGGCTCAAATCAGTTCTACACTATCCAGCTGTTAAGTATGGCTACCCTTTATTGATAGGGAGGAATCAGGGTTGCTGAGTGATGAGTGTTTTTTGTTAGATCTTCCACAACAACTGTGATTCTCCAGCTCAGTCTGTCTGTCCAGGTGCTTTATTAGGTGTTCAGAGTTTTTAACATGAATGGTCTTCTCTGGAAATTAACAGAGCTATAACAACAGCCTTTCTGCTCAGAATGTAGGCATAAGTGCTTGAGAACCATTAGAATGTGTCTGGCTTGAGAACCATTAGAATCATACCATTATGTATGTAAATAACAGAGAAGGATAATTATTCTAAAAGATCTAGATCGAACCGGTAAGCTTTAATTAAAGTTTGAAAAGCTTTTGGTTCAGGAGATACATTCAATCTTTTCTAAAAGCATGCTTAGTAATCTTGGTTCTGTGGCACTGTATGTGAAGGACCCTCTTCTCCTTCACCACTTAGAGTGGCATTGCATAAGTTAAGACATTAAAAAGGTTTTAGTGTGATGAGATGGGTGATATCTTAGGTAACTAGGACCATAATTTAAAGGTAGCCCTACCAGTGCACAGTCTGTCAGGGGAATGGACCCACAGCATTTTCTACTGCTGTTGAATGTTGAAAATTCTAGAATGCAAGTGCTTTTTCTGCTTCCTAAAAGAGTTGCAGTACACCCATTTTGGAGCTCAGCTCATTGTCTGAACTTGGCTTCATCATCCATGACAGAGGACCAAGTGTCTTGTGGCACTGCTATTTGACCATCCAGTAGCACTGAAGAGTTCATGAGAACCCATGGTTACCTTGGCAATAAAGTGATGAGATAGTCTCAGTAGAATGGGAATTTTTAGAGGTGGTAAGATTTTTAAAGCTCTTTCTTTTTTTATGACTGTTAACTCATTTGTTACTGAGATTAACGTTTAAACAGACAATTAAGGGATGCTTTTAATAGGCTGAGAAAAGTTAAAGGATGTCAGTGTATTCTTTAATCCTGCCTTTTGAAACAATCCCTAGCATTTTGTACTCATTATGCTTTTAAAGGGTGAATAATTTAGATTCTCCTTATTAGAAACTCCCCTCTGTGTTCCTTCCTCTGAATACAGCTTTCTAAATAAGAAAATAAACTAATCTTATATGAAATTCTATAACCTGTACCTCTGTCTGAGTAAAATTATTACCTACATATATATAAACTCCCAAGTCTACTACCAAATCCAACTGTGCTGGGCATAATTGTCATTTAATTTATTGGAAGCAAATTGACAACATTTACACAGAAAAAAAAACCCCACAAAACCAAAAACCACTTTAAATTACGCAGGACAATGCTGAAAAGCCATCGTTAAAAATCTTGAAATCTTGCCTTCACATTTGCCGTGCATTTGGCAGGGTTTGGGTCATGAAATCACAACCCTTAGATGCTCAGAGCAAAAGGAGCTCTCTGATACCCTACATCCCTGTGCATTTAAGGCTATAATGACACTCGCCTGCAAGAGATTTGCGAAGCCGGTAAAGCTCTTAATTAATCTCAGGTAGTTATGTGATGATGAAGTGACTTACCATCTTTGCAACCATACTGGAACGTGTATTCCTACCAGAAAGATTAGCCACTGCAGAGGTAACTGGACTAACATCTCCTGGCATCCAGCAGTGTACAGACTAAACTATAACTTTTACTAAGATAATATGGAAACCGACAACAAATTATTACTTGTGGTCTTTTTCCAGGTTTCAAGTGCAAACATACCAAAGTTTATTTTAAATCTGAGCCAGTCAGACATTTAGTAATATAGATCAAAGCAGAAATGAAGGCCTCCCATGCTTATTATTTCAATATGATGTCTGTTCTAATAAAGTGTAAGAATGCCTGTGATAGACTAACTAGTAGGAATTTTCTGGTTCTGTAGTTTAGCCTTAAATATATACATGTAT
>NC_071576.1:30438491-30493491 GCF_024509145.1 Vidua macroura | reverse complement strand
CCTTTTTGCTCACAGGTTTAGCATTGTGTCTTCATAAAATTTCAGGCAACATGTCATTGCATGGTGTAAAAAATAAACACCAGATTGCAACCACAACACTAAAAAAAAATCCTGTGCTTTTTTCAAAGTGCAGTGCTTATGAATAATAGGTACCCAGACTGCTTTGATTTTTTTTCCTCAGTGTGTTAGCAAATGCTCTATAGCACTGATCTCCACAGAATGGCACACAAATAACATATAAGTAAATATGATTCTTTGTGGTCAACATAGTGAATTGTAAAAGTAATGATAATGGCACACATAATGTTAACAGTAACTCTAAGCAGAATTTCTACTAGCACCCAGTATATACTTAGCTCCGCTTCCAGATGAATGATGGTAGTGCCTGCCTCACCCTCCTTCTGCCAGTGTCTCAAGGTTATAGAGAAATCCATGGTACTTCGGACCCTTATCTTTATTAACAATAGTTTAGGATTTTGTGCCAAGGCAATGTTACTCAGTAGGAATTCAGTGAATATCACATCTGTAGCCTTGTTATTGTATACTCTTCCAGAATATGGAGGCCGAAAGGGTTCAAAGGCTTCTACATTACATTTTGAGTAGCCCAGCACCTTTGTTCTAAAAATAAATACACGATTTAAAAATAAATAATTAAGTGGGTTCAAACCAGAAGCTTACATTGCTTTTGACGATATGCACATTTGATCAGCTGTTGAAAGAGTAGCAGTTCAGCTGTGCTGAGCTAAGATTTAGTGACAGGGGCACACAGGGATCAGACTCAAAGGCAGAAACTTAGCCTTCTCCTTAGTGAACAAGAAATGGGTATCACACTAGGTGACAAAGATAGATAATACACAGGACTGGAAGCTTTGGATACTTTCCAGTAGGGTGGAAGACTGGTATGGCCAACCTTTAGGCCAAGATTCAATGAAGAACACTAAGAACAATTGTTAAGCTCATCCTTACTTGGCAAATCATGTCAGTTTATGCTTATCTTTAACTTGTGATTATTGAAGATCATAAAATTTATGTGTGCACTTAAACTGAGGGAACAACTTTACTGTTTTGTTGAAAGGTCATCCATAATATGCTGGAAAGTAGTCTGGCCTGCCATGGCCAGGAGAAACTGCTTTTATGTAAGGCTGCATGACAAGGTAAAAAACAGGCAAAACTTTTTTGAAGAAGATTTCCTCATCCTCACTTCCCACTCCATATCCTCCCACCTTCCTAAATTACCCTTTTTACATCTCAATTGATGGAAAGACAAAGAAACCACTGTAAGTAAGCAGAGCTGCAAAGTGAGGCAAAAATTGCAAGGGGCAAGACTGAGAAAAACAAGTCTAGTCCAGTCTGAGTGTATGAGGCAAAATCAACAGAAGGCGGCTAAAAATGTACATTGACAATGAAGGACAAAGAGTTTTATAAGCATTATTGTCACAGTCTGTTAAAGTATTTGCAGCAGAAAAAAGATACAAGAAAAATTGATGAGTAGAACTAATAGAATAGAAAGGATAAAAAAAAGCAAAATTATTAATTTTTTTCATCATTATTTTAAATAATGGAGCACGTGCTCTAGTATTTTGAGAGTTAAGCACTTGTACGCATCTTTCTCATTGTTTTGAATGAAGCTCAAGCATATGATTAAAATTCTTTGCTAGATAAAAGTATTTTTTCTGAAATCAGGCTGGAGAGCTACTTGAACAGGAATCACATTTCCAGACATAGATCCAGGCCCATGTGTATGTGTGATGCTGTATTTGAAAATACTGTGTGCACATATCGCACAGAGAATACTTAATGTGCTTGAAGCTGGCACCATGCTTGAGCACCCTGTTAAATTGTGGTGCAAGTGAGAAGGTAAAGGCTGCAAAGGAAAAAGAAAATACTTGTGAAAGACTTAGGCATTTCTCCAGATTGCTATTATACTGTAGAGTACTTACTCTTAATGCTGTAACTTGTTGTGTAGACACTTAAGAAAAGAATTCTGCTCACATATCTGATATGACTTTGAAATTCAGATTGCCATTTAAAGGTCCAGGTAACATTTTAAAAAGAATAACTGGTTTTAATGAGAAGTGATAGAATGATATCTCTTTTTCTGAGAGAAGATAGAAGATAGACAGCAGATGATAGATAGGAGAGGACTCTGACAGCAGGTAAGAAGTCCTACACTAGGTTTTTAGGGACCTAAAATCTAAGCTTTAGAAAAAACTTCAAATTTAAAGAGATTAACTCTTCACAAACCGATTCACTGATTCATCTATTTTTAGTAAATGTAGTGAGAATATGTTTTGGTTTAGTAAATCAACATGCCAAAGGAATACCTATTTTGGAGACAGTAATGCTATAAGGATTAAATGCCATACTTGACTAGTGCCATGGTCCTATAGAAAATAATGAGAAATTGAGGAAAACATTAGAAGCGTGCATTTTAAGTTTTTTCTTAATTTAAACTTCTTTGAAATTGAAACAACTCAGCTTCCTTTTTTACATCTGTCTTTCCTTGGGTTTCTGTAATGCCAATACCTGCACAACCTTTAAGACATATACATTTTCAGCTTTTAAATTATTTTTAATTTCCAATTGTTTATAGGCTTTATATCATTATTCACTTAGTCTAGATATATATGACAAATAAAGAAGGTGCTCATGAGTCTCTTGGTCTTACACTTCCATTTGGAAGCAAGTTTAACTGAATATTAAAATCTTAGGAGGATTATCCAAATGATATCTGTATATCAGTGGTTTTCTTCCTGTAGTCTGCCATCTGGGAATCTCTGGATTACTCCTAAGCGGTCTATAAAAATTAAGGAAAGTCCCAGCTGACTTCAGTTGCTTAAATTCACTACATGTTTTCAACGGAAATGTTTTACAACTTTGAAAGTCAGAAAGGTTGCAAACTCTTTTTTAGGTATTTACTTACCACTTGCTTGGGATATTATTGATCTTTTCCAAAAAGCAACTGATAACTATGAATATTTTGCTTACATTAAGCAGCAGATGGTTTATTCTGGATAGCTTCTGACTGAAAAACATTAAAGTGTTTTCTCAGAATATTTTCACTGAATTTTCCCTAGAATTTCTAGATATTTTCACTTTTATAGAGAAATGTTTTACAGTATATGGAAACCAGAACCTGGAATGGGCCTCACTTCAACAAATGCACAGAAGACAAGTAAAAAAGCAAGCCTTGTGTCTGTAGATTAAATTGTCCCCTGCAGAACATGATTAAAACATGCAGTGGAAAATTAGGAGTCCACAAGTTAAAAATTGTTGATTTCTGACGGATATTTCTCAAACAGTGTTACTTCTCGTGTTCACTATTTAAATGGGAAAAGAATCAACTACACACGTTTCATGAGGAGATGCCAGCAGGAGTCAGATCAGTCATCAAGACCCAGAATTAAACCTTAAGACAGGGTGGAGTCCTGCTGATTTTGGGGAAAAGTGCTGAAGCCAAAACCAAACCCCAGACTTCAGCCCTTGGGCAGATTCTTGAGGAGATGCTATTTTTTGGGTAGACTTTCATTTGCAGGACCTATTTTTTTTTTTTAATTATGTGTCTTGTAATGCTATGTACACGCTGCAGGGTTTAGCTTATGAAAGGTTCACAAACTGAGCCATGTGGTTTGATTTGTAGCAATTGGTAACAAAATTCCACCTGAAGTTATATGTAGGTGTCGCTCTTTGATGAAAGATAAGCTTCTAAGGAGAGAATCATCCTTTCTCACAAAGAGGGAGAAATGTACTGTCCCCACTTTTGTCAAGCCAAGAAACCCTTCCCTTTCTGGGCAAGTTAAGAGGACCAGTAACTTGCATGAGAAATCTCAGTTGCTATTGCAACGTCCAATGATATTTGCAGAAGCTACCATACAGGTGTAGCAGATAGCAGAAAACAGACAGGTAACAGATACCGTACAGGCATTGCGAAAAGCGCTATAATGAAGTGAGAAGTGATCTGGGAGTCACTGTACTTTCTGTCATATCTCGCCTTTGATATATCCCTTTAAGAAAATATTTATCACAAAAACCCAGAAAGGATAGGTCTGTTCTCACTGGCAAAGAAAAAAAAAAAGGTTGGTGCCTCTGAGATTAACCTACTCATTTGAATGAGTGCCCCTGTCTCTAGGAGACATTATACACCTCTCTTCCTTGAGAGCTTGGAGGGACTCATTGAAAGAAGGGGCTATAAATTCAGGAGGAAAAGAAAGCTAAAGACATGGATTTAGCCTTGATCTACTTCTGTTGCTCATAGACAAGATGACTACTTACCTAATTGTATGTGAGAACACTAAGGAATAGCTAAGGATACGAAAATTTTCTATATATTTTTCTATGCAAAATATGAACATTGCTTCTTAAAATCAGTAGTCTGAGACCTTGGAGACATGTTGCAAATCTAGGAAATCAAGAGTAAACTGGGAATTGAGTAACATAATTCTGCCTGAAACAGTAGTAAACATATGGAATAATTGGCCAGTGAAGCAAGTAATCTAAATGAGTTTAAGAGACAGCTGGACATTTTTATCTCAGGAGAGAAAGGACTGAAGGATATAGAGATAAACCAGGGAGCTGAGGATGAGATATACCGAAAGAAAAGGCCTGATGAACCAAAGGATCCTTTCTCTAGTCAGCAATTTCTAATGTTTATAAATTTAATACGAAAAGCTGCTGTGTGAAATGCTATTTCTACATAGTGTCACCATGTCTAAAGAAGAAACATTTTGTTTCAGAATATGAATTTTACTGATGCAGCCTCCACTGCCAGTAATAGATCTGCTTGATCTACCCACTTAAGACAAGCTCAACTGCTCCCACTCTCTCCAAAAATTGAATTATTTACACTGTACTTTATTGCTTCAACTTTCAAATTACTTCATGTAGTAGTGCCTTACAATCCCTTTCGTAGCAAATCTGTGGCTACTGAAAGTGTCATGCAGAGTTGTATGTTTCCAGTCCAACTAGCCTGCAGAGAAAATTTCCTTTATTAGTGTTTTGTCTTCCAACCATGATATTTTAAATAAGCCATCAAAAACATCATTGTTAAAGATATTAAAAAATATAAACAAGTTCATTCCAAGTAGTGTGTCTAGCTAGTTCTGTCTCTGACTAGTTCTGATGAGCTCATAGTTCTTCTCCCTGTCATCACAGTCACACTTTCAGAAAATAGAAAAAAAAAAAATGAAAGACAGAAACAAACATAAAATATTGAAAAACTGAAACAACATTCAATTTTTAGTACTAATTTTTGTATCCAGGCTCAAAGGTCACTTTCAGTGCAAGTCCTGTATGTGGTTACCTAACTACTGGAGTGCTTCACAAATCAGACATTTGGATGTGTAATTGGCAAGGTTTATGACTGTAATTAAATTGTGGTTTAAACTGATTACAGATGCAAAATTGCATCTCTAGGAAAGAAGGCCAGACTGAGGCCCTTTCAAAAGTCATGTTCTTCAGGTTGAACCAGAAAGATTGTACAATAAGTTTCAAAAATACTTCATTTTCCATTAACTTGCAGTTTTGCTTTTGCTGGTGAAACATTAGTGTTCTGTGTTTGGAATTTGGGATGTGGAAGGAAGCTGGATGTATCAGCGCTGAGTGTGCAACTGCACCACTTGTGTTTGGAAAGAGAGGCAGTATTGCCAGCTTCCTGTGTTTAGAAGTGTTGGGACTGATTGTTGAAATGCCTATTCTGACACTAAAATTGCAATTTCTCTGTCCCCTGCTGTGCCAGATAAGCATTTCTGGAAAGAGTAACCCTTGTTCAAAATAATGCTGTTTCCAGAAACACTGTGCAAGTAACAACCAGAGTCTTTTAAAAGTCAACAAAGCAGGGAGGAAAGGCGAAAGGAAAGGACTGCCAGCTTGAGTAGAGATTTAATAGAAACCCCCTTATGCTCAACTGTATTTGCTCCTTTGTGTCTCATCAATTTACTGTGTGAAGGAAGTTGGAAATAAGGATCTTCTCTGCCTTATCACAGGATATGTATTTATTTGAAGTGTTGTCATATTTAATTCATATTCCTGATTGCATTTAATAAAGGTCAATAAAGGAACGTACCAAGTTTGGGTAATTCAAATAAACTCACACAAAAATAGGCAGGTAGCCAGGTCCACTGGGGAGGGAAAGAGAAATGTGGTCATCCCCAGCATATACACTGCAGCCCCTGTTCAGAAATCACCAATTATTTCATTGCCCTATTCAGATATGCAACAAAGCTTTCCATTCCTCCTGATAATTGGGATTTTCATTACCCTTCTCCCACCCATGAGCAGAGAGGATAATAGATCCCACTGTCTAAAAATCATGCACTGGGCATAGGTTTTTCTTTCTGCATTTCTGTGCAGAAGCATTTATAATAGAGACCATATTTGCTCATTTTTCTGTTTGGTAGGTTTTTCCTTTATGTGAAACCAAACCTACAGAACCCATTCTGTAATCAGGAAATATAATGTTATCACTGTATATTTTCCATCAGACTTCAACTGCTGGAAACATCTCCCCTCCCCCACATTAGTTTTCTTTTCTGCACCTAGATTAATTTAAAAGGTTCCCTTTCTCTTGGGCTAGCACTGCAGGCAAGGACTCGCCAGAGACTGGTTCCCTAATGACAGCAATAAGTCTCACTGGGCTTGCTTGAGAAGACGTTTGCCAAGCCTTTACTGCTCACCCAAAAGAAACTGCCTGAAAGTTGCTAATATTTTACTATTTTTATTTGAAGGTTTGTTTGCGTTAGCTGAGACAGTGCCAAGTTGCAGGGTAGGTAGGGAAAGGAGAGAGAACTCCAGAATACAGCCACAGGGCCTCATTGCTGCCTTGCTGTTCCTGGGGGAGTTTTTCCTTGGAGATTTCCAGGAAAGAACTAGTTGAGGCAGCTCCTGGAAGACAAGGAATTTGTTTCTGATTATGGCATAGTCTGACCATGTGAATCTGTTCAAGTATTTAAGTCTCTAACACAAAATAAAGGTGAATTTTCCTCCTCTCCTACATTTATTTTTTTTAACTCCTGAGACACCTCTTCTGGGTCATTTTTTCTGGATAGTTGGTGATGCTGGTTTGCTCAACTCTCTCAGCCTAAACAGGTCCCCTGTGAATTGAGAACAGCCCTCCACTGTCCCCTCCACTGGTCCCAGCCTGAAACACAACAAAGAGAGGGAATTCAGGGACATAGCACTGGGACTGGACCTTTCATTGAAGAATTTCCAAAAGGTTAAGCTTCTTCACTTCTCCCAGCTTGATATACTCTCATAGCTCCCTTTGGCTTAGCCTCGAGATTTGAAACATGTAAGTCACTGCTCTGAGAGGTAATTCCTTTTTATTTCAGTTCTTCCCTCTGTAAGAGAAAGGGTCTAGTAATACTTACCTGACACCTCACACTGCGGTGAAATCATTTTGTTAGTACAAATAGTTCACAGTTCATAAATGAAAATATTAGTCTTTGAGATTTATTTTAGTTATATTTTCTGCAGTTTCACATGGTTTGGAGGGCTTTGGAAACAGAAAAATGTCAGAATGAGAGAGTTTGCATGGTAGGAGAGGGGATTTCCTAGTCACAGACCAAGTTTTTTTGCAGGAGATTACCAGCAAAGAGAGAAACATATCTTCTTTCCAGTGTGAACAATCCAGATTTCCTCATTTGATTAAAAAAAAAAAAAAAAAAAAAAAAGAGGCAGAAAACTATCAGCAGAGAAATCAGAAAAAGCAGTCCTTAAAAATTTCTATTTCAGAACATTTTTGCTGCACTTGCTTCAAGTTCCATTTCCTACTTCATTGTTTTATTGTGATTATAGTAGAAAACATATTCCATTCTTTGTATGTGACTCATAATCACTGTTGCTGACTAGTCAATTACTTCAGACTTGCTGCTGTGTCCCAGCCCTTGTCTGAGACCTACTTTGTTCTAGTATTTGATTGGGAACATGAGCAGGTTTATTCCTCTTTTCCTACCTCACAAGGTAAACAAAGAAAAGATATTTCCCACATTTTCCATATGTTTCCAGACATATCTTATCTTCTATATTTGTCACTACAAGCTAATGTTTCATGTGTTTAAAGTTGACCTCTCGAGTTGTGAACTTCCTTGAAAAACACTGATAAGCAAAGAAATTTTAACAGCTATTAGTGAGGGAGTGGTGGTGCCATGAGTTAGCATTAGTGTTTTATCTCAAAAAAGCAGAATGCAAATGTGGCAAAAGTTCCCACATGAAGACGTAAATATATTGACAAATCATCATGATGGCTTCAGCACAGTACTTGTAAGAGGAAGTGGCCTGTATTTCAGAAGGAGCATTGTTCCAAGGTGCTTGCCAAAAGATGTGGTTTCTGTCTCAAGTCCGTGAAGGGAGGTGTGCTGCTGAAGAGCAGCATCAGCCACCATGGCATTGTAAAATGCTTTTCACTATTCTGAAATCCTGTGAGGACCCTGACCTTGCAGCGAAGGATTCAGGAGTACTGGGGGATCAGAGGCTGAACATGAGACAGAATTGTGCACTCACAGCCCAGAAAGTCAACTGTACTCTGGGCTGCATCAAAAGAAGTGTGACCAGCAGCTTGAGGGTAGTGGTCCTCCCCCTCAGCTTGTCTCAAGAGATTCCCCCCTGGAGTACTGTGTTCAGCCCTGGGGCCCTTAGCAGAAACAGGACGCAGATGTGCTCAAGCAGGTCCAGAGCAGACCCACAAAGATAATCAAGGGGCTGGAGCACCCCTCCTATGAAGGCAGTCTGAGAGAGCTGGAGTTGTTCAGCCTGGACAAGAGGAGACTCTGGGGAGACCCTACACCACCTTCTAGTAACTAAGTGGGGGCTACAAGATAGATGGGGAGGAACTCGTTGTCAGTGTGTGTAGTGATAGGATGAGAAGCAACGTTTGTCATGGTTTAACTTTAGCCCTATGTAAGCCACACTCAGATGCTCACTCATTCCCCCCTGCCAGTGGAGAGAGGCAGGATGGAGATGGGGGAGAGAATTGGAAAATGAGAACACCCATTGGCTGAGATAAAGACAGTTTAATAGGTAAAGCAAAAGCTTCACACAGGAAAACAAGGAATGAATTCACTACTTCCCATGGGCAGGCAGGTGTTCAGCCATTCCCAGGACAGCAGGACTCCATCACGTGGAACAGTGGCTTGGGAAGACAAACAGCATCACTCTGAACAGCCCCCCCTCTTACTCCTTCTTCCCATCACTGTATATTCTGAGCATGATGCCATATGGTGTGGGATATCCCTTTGGTCAGTTGGGGTCAGCTGTCCCACCTGTGTCCCCTCCCAGCTCCTTGTGCATTCCCAGTCCCCTCGCTGGCGCAGTGCAGTGAGAAGCAGAAATGGCCCTGACTCTGTGTAAGCAGAGCACAGCAGCATTGAAAACACTGCCATGTTATCAACATTGTTTCCAGCACAAATCTAAAACACAGCCCCATGCTACCTACTGTGAAGAAAATTAACTCCAACCCAAACAAAACCAGCACATGTTTTTAAATTCAAAGGAGATAGATTTGATATTAGAAAGAAATTCTTTACTGAGAGAGTGGTGAAACATTAGAACAGATTATCCAGAGAAGTTGTGGATGCCTCATCACTGGAAATCTTCAGTGCCAGGTTGGATAGAGCTTTGAGCAACCTGGTCTAGTGAAAGGTGTTCCTGCCCATTCCAGGTGTCCCTGGGGGTGGAACTAGATGGTGTTTGAGGTCCCTTTCAACCCAAACCATGCTATGATTCAATAGGTGAGATTTATACTGCGAAGGATGGAGAAGCAAACCGTGCTGCAGTTCCACCTTCCTCTCTTAATGTGTACTAGCAATTTGACCAAGCAGGATCAGTTGTTTCCCAATATTTTTTCAATTTTGCCCAGGAGTTTTTAAAGAATGGAAACATGGTTAGGGATAGAATGAAGAAATCTCTTCTTAATACAGTTAATTCAGACATGGTTGGTGTTTCTTGCTTTTCCATTCATTTGTTGATTACTCAGTGAGTGTTTTACATAAATAAAACTGAGCCCAGTACTGCTTGCAAAATCAGTTCCCCACATGCATCATTATTCACTTTTTCCATTTTTCCATTGGTTGCCTAAGCCACATGGCATGATTTTTAATCACTGTCCCCATGCAAGTAGCTGTACAATAGTTTTACTAACAAAAGGAAGGATGTTATCAAGTTTTCATTCTCTCATGGACAGTGCAGGAACTTAGTGAATTAGGAATAGGCAAGCTGGCAAAAACAGGAAACTTGCTTTTTATTTTTTTCTCCTGTTCTCTTAAAGTAGGTCTTTCCCTGAAATATCACTAATGGAAAATATAGGAGAAAAAATGAGATATGGACTAAGATTTTTAAAGATAAGATTTTTTAAATTCCATCTTATCTGAGGAACAGTAACTCCATATGCACATGGCTCTATATTAAGCAACAGCAGAACAATGAGAAATTAGTGGAATACCTAGAACCTAGCACATGAGTCTATGGAAGAACAAGAAAGGGAACCAGTCATGTGCTGAAGGAGCAAGCCAGAAGGCTGAAGGACAGATATCCTTGCATGAACATTATGATTATCTCAGAAACCTGCCAGGGCAAAGCAGCTCTTATTCTGGCCAAATCCTCTGTGCAGCATGAGCACAAAGCATCCGAGTTGTATTTCTACCTGTTCCTTGTGGAGCTCAGCCCACTAACTGCAAAGCCTATGTGACTGTGGATTCAACAGTGCTTTTTATCTTTTCTCACATGTGACAGTTTTCTATTATTTGTGACAAATTCTCAGTCTTACTTGCACAAACACAGAGTAACAATTTTATGGAGATATTTGTTCATTCCTCACTAGCAAAGTTGCAGTTAGGGACTCCTTCAACCTCCTGACTGGCTAGGGGAGGAGGGGAAGGACAGTACAAGAAATTTGAACTTCTCTCTTATTTCCAAAGCAGTGAAAAAAGAAAAATCAGTTGAAAATTGCTGACCAAAAATCGTCAACAACTCTGACCTTGCTGTCTCTAACCAGGCTGGTAGAGACTGGCTGCATCTCAAAAATAATCGAGGTCTAATATGATGCTGACCCTGTTGTGTCTTTTACATTTTGGCATGGAAAGGAAATAACAGAATCTCTCCACAGGCTAGTCATTTATAATAAATACTGATTGGCTATACTGCTAATTTTATGTGATAAAGATATTAAATTGTGTAAATAAACCAGGAACAAGTGATGTGTAAAATAATTACCACTAAAGGGGGCATAATAATTTACTTATTAAAATCCATAGATGGATTGTGTGACCCTCTGATTACAAAGCTAGGGAGCACATGACTTGCTTGGTATACGTGTTTTGGTCCAAACACCTCATTGCACTCTGTCAGATTACTGGCTCCTGACACTAAATAAAATTCAGGTATGATTTATGGAGTGGCTTTTTGACAGGAGCTGGAATCAGAAATGGTTTAGGCTTTGCCAGTATTCAGCACAGTTTTCATTAGCTACTGATATAATGCAGGTATTACATTTAGTCAACCGAATTACATGTAGTTCTCCAAGATTCTCCCTCATTCCCTGTAGTCGTTGTTCCACTCATAATAAAATTTTCCTATCAATTTGCCACAAGAGGAAGACTGAAGTTCACTAAATTACAGCCATGTGCATTTGTGCACTAGACAAAGTGATACCAATTAAAAGAAACGAAACAACAAATCCAACTTAATTCTATTTTTAAATTGTTCATGGAGAACAGGGAATCTGGCTCACAGAGGAGGCCACCCCTGAATTTCAAGCACTGGAAATTTCATTTAGCTTAATTAACAAAACAGCACCAGTCTAGAAAATAATAAAACAAAGAAAGAGATGCTAAATAATATGTCAAAAATGACACCTGGCCTCCCCTATGACTGATTAGTTTGAGAGGTTTGCTTTGTGAGATGGAAGCATCATTTTGCACTTCTTTCTCCCTGCTCCCTGTATAATTTAATTTTTTTTAGACAGCCTGAAATGGTCTTTCTACACACAGACAGCAAAAGAACCCCAGTTCTGACAGCTGAAGTGAAGCTATCTCAGTGGTTTAGCAGTACCGCCACACAGAAGACATGAATTTGGGAGTGGCCTGGGGGCACTCTCTTTATGAGCCTTTGATGCTCTGATGTGTCACAGAGGTGAGGCGCTTTGACTTCAGGCAGCAGCGCTTGCTGATGGCTCCTGACTTTGTAAGAACCTCCTGATGACTGAATTATGACGCAGCACTTGCATGGCATGGTTCGAGATTGTTTAGCCCTGTCTTGACTGGGCAATGAACAAAGTTAATAGATGTTTCATGTACAATGTGATGGTACACAAAATCCATCCCAAATTAATCTGGCTGTGTATAAGAAGAGCTATTTGAAGAGCTTCTGCAGCAGCAGCTAGGCTTCATGCTATCTGTAATGCAGAATAACTTCCTGAGGCCATCTCCAAACTCTTTCTGCTTGCAGCCTGTGATTACTCCTCTGAGATTTAGTGAGTTATTACTTTTTGTTTTTAACAGCTACTGGCTCTTGTGACTTTGGTGCCAACAAGCATTCAATAGAGGACCAGAAATTGCTAGCATACAGCTCAGTCTGGAGACGTGGCACCCATGTCATTTCCCACTTTTGAGACATCAAAGTACCTCAAGTGTGCTGACTTTTGGGCAGGTCTTCAAATCCTTATTTCCATGGATATTATTTTTTTCTTCTACTTTGCTGCTGTCTTCATACTGTTGGTTGGTTTTATGCTGGAAGCCTATACTCTTTATATATCTCTTCTCACCAGATGAAGTTAGTTCCAATGTGAATGAATCTTCTGGAGTCCCTCTTACCCTGGTATTGGCAGGGTATTCTGGATGATGTTTTGTAGTTAAGTGAGTTTAGCTCTGTCAGAACTCTGTTCACATACTGTGTATGAGCTGGGAGTGATTATTTCCTTGCTATTTATTGCTTTACGTGTCAATTTTATTGCTGTGGTGACACCTATGCATTATGGCTGCAAGTTCCTGGCTTCTTTGGTGTGCAGCCTTTCCTGCTTAGCTGTTGTTTCTCTTAACTGATCTGTTGCCTGTCTCTTGCCCTTCTGGATTGCAGCAGGCCAGTCACTAAGGAAATTATTCTGACTTTCCTGTCTATGCTGGGCTCACATTTAGCTCCAGAAACAAGTTTGCTGTGGTGGTTCAATGCTGCAAAGTGGAGATTAGCTCTTATCTTTCCTACCTTTGCTATGTTTCTTCTGTCTGTCTCTGAAAACTGTTAATATGGGGGATAGAATGCTTGGCAATTTTTTATTCACTTATGAGAAGAAGCTCCCAGTTTGGTACTGTATTATTAAAATTCTGCTGCCCTACAATAAGCTCAACATTGTAGCTTGTGTAATATCTTGCAAAAGGTGACCTATGCTTTTGGTTAATTTTCTTGGTTCTCACCCACTCTTATTCAAACTGACATTAAGCAGCTAAGTGAACACTTAAATTAAGAGTATTGTTTCTCTATTCTAATCAACACAGATGGGGAAGAGTACTTCACAGGGCAGTTTTGATCACAGATTAACCTGCTCTATGAAAGTACCTGGGTTTCTTTGCTGCTGGTGGGAGTGACTCTTCAATATTTGACATTTTGCAGGATGAACTCGGGTCCAATTCTGCTTACCCCAAATCAGAGTAATGGTGCCCTGTCTCTATTTAATTTTTATCCTCAAATGTTCAGTCCAAAACACGCTTTGGGCTAGGAACTCATGAAACTATAGCATCCTTTGTCAAAGGATTGTTGCCCCCACATTGTTCTATGCACATTGTTCTATGCACATTGTTCACTTGTCTTTTACACTTGATGCCTGGTTAGACAGTATACTCCTCAATATCTCTTGTATGTATCCCCCGAGAAGTGGTATATGCAAGCATATTTTACTGTATAACGAGCTCGGACTAGCAGTCACTTACTGGTAGTGGTGTAGCTGATGAGTGCTCTCTTATTGAGAAATAGTAAGTCATTTGCTTATGATTGTCTATCCATATCCTGAGTAGAAATAGAAACAAGATTGGAAAAACTCATTCTTAGCACAGTCAGGTGAAATCTTGGCCCTTCTGGAATCTGAAGAATCAAACTAATAAAAAACTGGGAAATCAGTTTACCTTTCCCTTCATCCACCACTTCCTGACTACATTTGTATTCCAGACACTGTAGGTGACAATGCCAGCAAAGTAGGCTCAATCTCTCTTTTGTCTATCTTAGGAGAGTCCCACAACAGGTTTTATGGCACACAGGCATATGGCAACAGGCACACAAACTACCATGAAGAAAAGTACAATGTGCACTTGTATCTTGATAGCCGCTCTGTGGTAATTACTTATATGTGAGTTCTCTCTTCATGATAAATGCAGCATTTCTGAGACAATTTACCTCTTGAAGGTGGGATTATTCTGATTTACTCTTTTGGAGAGCATGTACAGCTCGTTATTAAGAAACAGCTGATATAGTGTATATTCACACTTCAAGTTATCCTATTTGAGACTGTCGCTGTGCCCTAACTTCTGGTCCATCACAGAGCTAATGAACCCAACCTTTTCTTCAAGGAGGGCAGAGCAACTTCAAATTTTGAGACTGAATATCTCAAGAAGTCAGTAACTGTGAGAGTCTATGAGGGCATTCTATGTGTTATTATAGTTAGTGTTTTCAATTTGCTCAGAAAAACCACAGCAACTGTGGTTGGAAGTGTGAAAATTTTTGCAAAGGTATTACTCAAGTATTTGTTGAATTAAGGAGAATTTAATATGTAAGCTCAGTCACTGCTTCATATCTAAGTCAGAGATAATAGTTCTGTAACAAGTGCATATTGATCTGAGATTTTTGGTTCATTTTTCCTATTCTCTTAGGCCATAATACTGAATTTGCAGCACCAAAATCCAAGATGCTTTATGGAGAATTCAGGTTTTATTTTCTTATGAGGCTAGATTTGGATTGGATGCTATCCTTGTCCAAATGTTTTACCTGTCCTTTTTTCAGTGCAATATTTTTTAACACACCTTATACCTCAGCACTGTCTACAGTTATATTGGTCTTGGTGAGCTGGATGAAAAGGCAGTCAGCCCTTTGTGAATTGCTCAAGCATGGATGTGAGGAGATAAGCATTTTTCTCTTAAGAATTTGTAATTGGGGGAGGGGGGTGGCGTTGAAGGTTATGGGTTACTTTTTTCTCAGCTCCTGTCAATTTTTTTGTTTCTAAGACAAAAACATCTATATGCCATTCAAAAGCATTTGTGTAATAAACAGAGTTGATTACAATGTTTGGATGTTTGGATTAGAGCAAAGGTAGAGGAGAATTACATCCATAGTCTTCACAACTTGTCATGGAGTCAGCTGCAGCCTTCGAGTGAAGCAGTGTGTCACCGCAACAGGCCCCTGGCTGGGTAATAATTAGCATTGACTCTGTGATTCACAGAAGGCTGATCAATCTCTTTATTATATATATCATTATTAAGAAACTCATTGCTTTTATAGACAGTTACGATACAGTTGGACTTGATTGGTTCTTCAATCAAAACCCATCACCATTGACTAATTAAGAAACCACCCTTTGGTAAACAAATCTCCATAACACATTCCACATGTTCACAACAACAGGTGCAGCAGGTTAAGATAAGAATTGTTTCTCATTCTTTGATCTTCTTCAGAGTTTTCCCAGAAAGGCCTGGGAAAGTTGTCTGTTGCTTTCTGTGGCCAGAGAGCTGCTGCCACAGTGGTGCATATCTTGCTGCAAGAATCTCCTTGCAGCACCAGCAACAGGGGCAGATTCACCAGGACTAGTACCACCTGCTAGCAATAGGGGCAGATTCACCAGGACTAGTACCGTGTGGTAGCCCACGTCCCAGTGTGGCAGGGAAGCTCAGTGATGGTACACCTCCCACATCACAACGGGGACCGACTCCATCCCAGGGGGGCTCCTGCCAACCCTTGCTCAAATTAAAGGATGTCTGTCTGAGTACAGAACTGCATTAATTGGTTCCATGTTTATTTCCACTAACTCTAAGGAGAGTTGGTCGAGGAGTTGATGCCTGCAGAACTTCTTTATTGCATGACGTTTCTCACATCCAGAAGTCAGGCTGTTCATATTCATGATCAATGATAGAGAATAAGACTCAGAGAAAAGGACAGTCTGGCAAACCCTTGAGATCAAACGATCTTAAAGAGAGGACATTTTTATGTCCCCTACTGAATTCATATTTATGGAATACATTTCCTATTCTTTGCAACACACAAACATTCGTATGGGTTTTGTTTTGACTTCTACAAGTTGTTTATTTTTAAGATATCAAACCTGTATTAAATAAGGCAATTGAAAATACATAAGATGTATTCTGGGATAAATAGAATTTATCCTATTGAAATCATAGTATTTCAAATGTTAAGATCAAGTAATCCATCATAGCACCTATAAAAAGTGGCAGTGTAGCCAAGTGAATTGTATGCTGGGATCCAACAGACATGGAACATTTTCTTTCTTGTGTCTCTGAGCTGCTTAGGCCAGTCACTTTACTTCTTTGTGCCTCAGTTATTCCATCTAAAAATGTCAATAGTAATGCAGTCATACTTTGTGATGTTAGGTAGTACTACAATAACCTCTTCTTTATATGCAGGAACGGAGAGCTATCAGAAATAAAAATATATTTTCTGTGATGGACTGTTGCTTTTAAGGCTCAGAGAAGACTGTCAGCAAAGTTGCTATTTTTGGCTGCAAAAATTGTGGGTTTGAGTATATTGCTAGAATGGATTATCTTCCAATAAAAATTGTATTTCATTTAAAGCTTGCTTACTGAAGAATGTATACTACATTCACCACATCAAATTTCATAATTTTTATTAATTTTAAATATAATTCTGTTATTCATTAGTTGTTCCTATTACAGCAATAGTGGATGACACATTCATTATAAGCAGCACCTATTTCTGGAGACCAATAACTTTTTGAAATAACTAGATTCTGAGTAGAATTTTTCATACTTAATTTCATCCCAGGAGTGAATATTTTGGATGTTTAATTTTAAAAATGTGAAATCAAGCTGGATTATTTTTCAGGATAAGATGTGCAACAAATTACAGGTATTATTTGGTTTGGTTTTTAGCAGTTATGAAATGCACTGCTCAATCTGGTTTCCTTTTATAAATCTGTTGAGTATTGCATTTCATCTTCTACAAGAAAAATAAGGGGGAAATCCACCAAATTTGGGGTTTTTTTTAAAAGCATATAGTGACTTAGCAGTTCAAGTTCTATGGAAAATCAACTAGGCATTTTTGCATAAGTCACTTAGGCGCAAAGTTTCCCATATATAGCTAGGGCTCATTGAAATAATTGCATTTTAGTTGAAATTCATTGCAATGGTGTAAGGTGCTTTTAAAGTTTTGGATTTTTTTGAAAATTTTGCTTAGAACTGAGTGGCTAGCTTAACACCAAAAACCAGCTGATAACTAGTGTGGTGCCTCTGTAAAGCCCTTGCTAAGGGGATAGGAGCAGCCTTGGGCACCAGTGATTGCATCCAAGGTTCTCTATTGTTCAGGGAGAACGGCAAAAACAGTGCAGAGATATTTTTTTTTAATTCCTGTAAAAAAATCTGGACTGCCCCCATGGAGAAGCTTGTGCTTCTCTCTTTGGTAACCTGGTTTATTTATTTAGTGACTGGAAAATCAAACCAAGAACTGCAACTTCATTGTAGCGGTACTGATGTCCCCTGTCTTGTGTGGAGAGATTCTTCCCTGGCAACCATCTAAAACTAACCTTTACACTCTTTGAAATGCTTCTTTAGAGCTTGCCTTTACCTGTGCCTTAAAATCACTCTCATCTGTCTTTGTTTAGGCAAGTGACTCCTGCTTTTTATGCTAAATTGTTTGTTTTATTGTTACTTAATCCTCCCAAATCACCACCACGCCCCCACATCTCCCCGTGAGCTCTGTCTGATATGCAGATTGGGAAAGGTTTGGAGTGGGGACTCTCTTATTTGATCAGTACATTTAGCCTAGCACAAGGAGACTGATCCCTAGCTGACACCCTGTGCATCATGATAACACAAGATAATAAGAGAGGATTTTATAGGCCAGCAGGTATTTACAGGGCAAATGATAAATAACAAAGGGAGGTTGTGTTTTGCGTAAGCAAAGAAATATGATTAAATCTTCTACAGGAACTTGAACCTATTCAGTGCATAAATCTTTCCTAGCCTTTCTGCTACATTAATACACAATCAACTCCTATGAAGACCTAACTCCATTGCTTTCAGTGATCCACAGTCCTTACCTGTAACAATAGCCAAGCTCAACTGAAGTTATATTTAAAATTTTTCCTAATCAGTATGGAATTGAATTCTTTCTAAGAAGTATTTTGTTCATTTTATGTGCCGCAACTGGAGTTCTGTCATTAGAAAAGAAACATTTGGGGGTCTGGGAAACAAAACAGGAATGCCAGTAAGGTAATTATCATAACAGTCGACTCTGGGAGTGCAGGAAGTGGTGCTCTGTGGTGCGAACGCTGCTCCTCACAGCCCCCAACTGAAATGAGACATTTCCACTAGATAACTCAAAGTAAGTTTTAATATTATTTTTAATCATGAAAATGGTTCAAACACTCTTTGGTCTATTCATTACAGCAGGAGTAGTTATTTCATTTTTTAATAGGAGCACTTACAAACAATCCAAGTGTAATAACCAGCAGCATAAAATTATCAGTGATTGAGTCGATGCTGAACTTCTCACTTGTCAAACAGTGCAGATTGTTTTTTCCCTTTTTCTTAGCTCTTAGGTAAATTTACTGCTAGCTAGCATCTCACACCAGACAAAGAGCAGGGAAAGGATGAAAAAACACAAAGCATATGCATTGCAAGGCCAACACAATTTCTTGTTTGTGAATGAAAACTAGGGCTGTAAGCTAAGTGGGAAATGCTGGCTGGGAGCTGTCTTGAATTCTTGCAAGCAAAAACATCAGGGATCAGAAAGCTGGTTCAAAAGGCAAGTGAAAGTTGATGAATTACTTTGTGCGTGTTTTAATTACCCTATCATCCTGAGATTCTTGTGTATTGATCTGAACAGTAGTAATAAAGCGCTTTCCTCCCCTCACTCCCTTCTAAGCATTAGAGCTTTGTTTATTAGGTATGCTTCTAAGGAGAGAAATTATTCATCTTCCAGACTAGCATGGAGAAAAGGGCGAAAAAAATACAAATGGCTGGGCATGATCTCTTCTGCTATTCAATATGTTAAATCTAAATTGTTCATATAATTATTCCAGCATGTATTTTCTTCTAGGCTGCAGTGAGGCAGAAAAATTTAAAACATGAGAAATTGGACAATGCTAATGCGAAGTGAAATGTAGTTAAATGTTACATTCTTTTCAATGTCATTTACCAATAGTTATGTATCATGCTAAAATGAAAGGAAAATATTAGCCTGAGAGTCGGTGTATTAGTGGGATTTACAATAACTAATATTTGAATAACCCTGAAAATAAACCTGAAATGAATATTACCAACATTTGATCAAGAACAGCTCTGGGCAAAGGTGGCTGGGAAGGATACCTCAGAATAATTTTGAGAAGGTATTTTTTGTGAGCTTGTCAGGGATCCTTTGTAATTTAAAACTATTCACTTTGAATATTAACTGGTATAAATCATGATAATAAAAGATAAGGTTAACGACCTTTATGAGGTAATGGCAAAAGATGACAAAGAAAAAAAAGTGGTTTCACCACAGCACTAAAAGGAAAGCATTCTGAATCACACATTACATGCAGATAAACTTGGACGTTCATTTGATCCTTAAGTTCCTTAAGGAACTTGCACTGAGAATTTGGCTTAGCTAAAAATTGCAAATTCTCCCATCAAATCACAAAACAAGACACTAATAAAACTGAAACTGAAGTGTCTCTATCCAGTTTTTCAGCCGCCAGGACAAAGTGCCTAATGTTTCCCCATTTCCCTCCCCTTGGAATGGGCCTGCCAAACTCTGTTGAGACTTGTGAGATGCGCAGGCAAGAAGAGACCAGTGGGGCCCCCATGAAGCTCTTGTATGAAGGATGGGGCAAATGTATGAGCGATGGGATTCCAAATCCCATCTTTACCCAATAATAATTAATAATTAATTAATACTTAACACCCATCTAGTGCTTTACAAGCATTAACTAATTAAGCTAATTCACCCAAGGTCAGTCCTTTGTACTCACACAATACCCAAGATCTTTTTGATCATACACCCTAAAGAGTAAAAACAGTATATCAGTAACGTTCGTTTTAGCCTAACATTATTTGGAGATTTTGATCATTAGGGATGGAATTAATCAAATATCTACTGTGTCCCATTTTTGCATTTTATCTTCCATTCTGCTTTTACTATTTTTATCTTTATTAATAGCTACTGCTCGGTGGCCTTAAAGAATTTCTCCATTCAACAGAAACTTTTCTTTCCAGAGACTTATGCTAATTAGTACCTTGTTTGTGGCTTCAGTGTGATTTATGAGCTACTCTGAGCCCTGAATAACAAAATATCAGGCTATCTCCATAACTGTCTATTAATTTGTTTATCTTTCTATCTGTCTACCTATCTGCAGAAATTTAAAACAGTGCAATAACTTTCAGATCATTGACATTAATGCAGCATTAGATTAAAAGAATGTTACTTTATACAGGCATAAATGTAATTTAGAGGCACTTAGAGGAGGCTATATACTTAACATGATTCTTGGCCAGTGAAGACAGGTTGATCCCACTCATTTTGGGATTGCTAATTTGCAGTTAATTAGGAAGATTGATTCTGTTCTCTGATGCATAGGCCCAACCCTAAATGCATTTTTCCGGTTTCCGTGGCACCATGCTAGTTATCATTGTCAAGGTGCACGTATAACTGAATGACACGGTTCTTCATAAAACATAATACTTTGGGAGTTTGGGAAAGTAAATCTAGTAACCTTCAGCAAACATTTTTCTGGTTTACTCTGTAGACCAAAATCTAGTGTCATCTGCATTTAAAACAACTTCCACATCACATTCCTTTGAGAAGGTTTATTGCAATTAGCAAATAAAACCAGAGACTCGCTTTAATACTCAACTAAAATAACATAGCTTCATAGTTTGAAGGAAATAAAATATTGACATTTTGCTTGAAGGAACTTGTATCCTTAAATAAATGCAGTGGGCATGGCATACTTAAGCTTGTACCTTTTATAGAAGCTAACATTTATTTTCAACGTGTTATCTCTTGAGGAGATTCTTCCCCTGTACTCTCAAAATACAAGCTGCTATGAACGGATTTGGGGGAGGAGTGAAGATGGAATTATCGGCAGCTGGTGTGGGCTAGCAGTAAATTGCTGCTCCCTTAGAGCAGGGGGAAAGCTGGGGGAGCTGTGCTTCAGGAGGGAGTCTCAGGGCACAGTGTCTTCTGGAACTGTTCTGGTCCAGTGCAAGTTACACCTGACGTATAAAGATCAAATCTATTAATGAAAAGTGCATCTAATAAGTTGAGCTTTCTTTGAACTTTACCTGATTTCAGACTGGTCATTTCTCCTCCATTTGGGTTTTGATACTGTTGTGGGTATCAGATCTTTGGAAAGATAAATTAGGACAATTCCTTGCTGTGCCTCTGTCACACCAGACTCTGCCTGCAATGGTCTTCCCAGCTAGTTCTTTTCTTTGCTTCTGTACATTCCACATAGATGTTACAATAGATAGCTATTGTAACAATCCCTACCAAAGTTATGGCTACGCTGGGGTATTCTTCTATGGTCAGACAATTTTTTTGGCCTGATTGTTTTAATAAAAAGCAGCATGCTTCCCAGCAATTTTGCCCCAGAAAATCTGTTCCAGGTTATCTGCCATGGGAGTATGGCACTAATTACGCATAAATAAACAATTCCTTCATTTATCACTTTACAAACAATGAGGAAACTTTCAAAAGAAGTCTATGGAAAATCCTGGGTGCTCTAAGACAGCAAAATGAGGTGTGTTGAGTCAGTCTGGAGAAGCACAGATATACAAAACCTGAGAACCTATAGAGGGCCAAAGGCATTTTCTTATCCATTTGAGGAAAGAAACAGATAAGGAGAAATGAGATACTTGCTATAGAATAGTTCCCAGACTCAGTAATTTTCCTTTCAAAATTTCAGTGTCACTGTGTTCAACATCTTTCTCTTATCCCTTAACCTTTCAATTTTGCAGTTGTCAGTGCTCAAAGTCCCATAAGCCGCCAGTTGCAAATAAAATGAAAAATATAAAATACCAAAATATCGACCAGATGTAAGCATGCAGGGTAGCAAGAACAGGCAGTGGACACACCTCTCAGTCAGCCCCATCAGCTCATTCAATATACACATGTGGCTTGTTGTCAGAACTTGTGGTTGCAGCCCAAAAGGATCAGGATCAAAGCAAGAGCTTTCCTAGTTCAAAGCCAAATTTGTGTCTTTGCTGGCTCATTTGAATTTTTCATCCAGACTTTCATGGCTTCCTTGTGTGCTTGTAATTACCACATCTTTAAAACCTGACAATCCCTTCATATGGGCCAAATTCTTTTCTCAGATTGTGCTTGTGCTCTACACAGGGGTCCAAGAAAAGATATACATATGCTCTCTACAACACAAACTTTGGGCCCAGATTTGGTCCATTAAAATGCGAATAGAAAAATAAGCAAGTTAGGAATGTATACTTCACAGACAGGAAAATAAAGTAATTCAGAAGCTTCTGTACAGTATCCTTGGGGCCTGATACGTACTTCTAGGGTCTCCAGTAGATGTTAGGATAAGTAGATAGCTGAATATTTTCCCTATGAACAGTAAATCAGCCCAAATCTGCCTAGCAGAAGAATTAAGCAGAAGCTCAATTAATCTTGCATTAGTATTTCCAGTGGATGCGTTGTAGATTCACTCCTGGTTGGAATACAAAGGCTCCAATCTCCACTTGTGCACTCCTAACTCCTGCTTAGGGCCTAGCTCCCACTGATTTCCATGACTAAGATGATGAGCGCCTTTGCAACTCTAAAACAACGCAAAAAGAGCATGAACCGTCAGCTTCCTGTGGAGTGGGGAAATCCCCCGTAAGCAGAAAGTCAGTGAATCTAAGACTCACAGCACCCACACGCACATGCTCAGGCTAAACAAAGTTTGTAGGTCACTTGTTGGAAGACTAGATAGCTGAGTTTAGAACAGGCAGCAGGAAGTTTTAAACCTGGTGTGGAGAGAAAAAGAAACCTGATCTTGAGATCATGGGGCCATAATCAGTTTTAGTGTGCTTTCTACACTCCTTTTACTGGGCACAGAAAAAGATCATAGGGAAGCACAAAACTGGAAAATACTTATAGAAGGCACCAAAAGGATCTACTTATTTAAACCTTCTGTGATATGTGGGTTTTAACCTCATTAACTCTTCCTCAACCAACAGGATAAGTTCCAGCCTTTCACAGGTTTTCCATTCCCACACTTCTGGAGGTCCTGTCTACATCCTAGCAGCCAGTTAAGCATCAGCTTATCCTTTTCCTCTGACTACCAGTTTCCTCTTTCCTTCATTTTATTTCCCTTTTCTTTCCTGATCTCCCAACGTATTTCATGACCACCTCTGAGCAGAATCAGCAGCCCAACTCAGCCGTAGTGACTCCCATTATCCCTCACTTTCCTCTGTGCGTGCTTAAATCCTTTCCTGACCTCCAGTAGGCCTTCCTACCTTGGATAATCCCACCGAGGGGTGCTCACCAGGCTGGGAGTCTCTCCTGGGCTTGCATCAGCCTGCTACATTCAAATCTCATGCTCTGAGGCTTCCTCAGGTCAGACACATTCTGCAATGAATCTGACCTGGGGAAGCCCTGAAGCACAAGATATTTGAAAGGAGGATCAGTCTGAGGTTTGAAGCAGAGAAGGGGGGCAGCGGGGTGTGTGTGAAATTCATGTTCAGACCAGGTCTTATTGTTTCTGAACCAGTTTTTCCACTGCTAGCTAACCACCACAGATACCCAAACCACATTTCCTAAGCTACTCAGCAGGTCAAATTACTTGTTATTGAAGTGGAAATAAGACATGGGATTTTTTTCCCATTGTTTTCCCTAAAAAGTACTTTATATAGGTGTGCACAAATGTACACATGTAAGTGCAATGAAGCATTTAGAGATTACAATCATTCCCTGAATGAAAACTGATAAATATAAATGTTTAGCATGCTTGTTTAAATTGTGAAAATAGTATTAATTAGGATTGTTTGTTTACACCGTTTTGGTAGTGTCAAGATGCCTGACTATAACTATCAGGACCTGTCCACCTGTCAAAGATCAACTGCGTTGTTTTAGCATTGTCTGCCAGCAGAAAATCTCTGGGTCCACACAGGCCTCAGAAATAAATGAAAGAAGAAAATGGGGTGTAAAGAAAAAGAAAAGGAAGACTTTCTAAAATATGCAGTTCTTTATGAAAACCACATGCTTCTCAAAGCTTTTTGGTTGTCATTACTCTGCCATATTTTAGTATTTGTAGAATTTGAGTATGAAAAGTAACTAAGCATGATATAATTATTTTCACATTTAAAACAGAAACAAAAAAATGTGCTTTTGCCTTAAAACCTTGACAGAAAATAGTTGCATTGCACGAAACAGTACTTTAAATAAGGAAACTCATTCTATAAGTAGTTCTCTTATCCAGCTATTCTTAAAATAGGACTAACTCCATCTAGTATCCCAATTACATAATATGGTATATTAAAATAAGTCTCCCTTAATGTTGCACTGCAAAGGGTTTGGAGTCCAGGAATAACGTTGGAATAGGGACAGAGTGACCTTTTAAAAAGAAAAATGAAATGAAATACACTTTCATTTTCCAGAAATATGCATGAAAGTAAAAACTTGACAGCATGGAAGAACATAAGCAAATATATCTTTTTATTTGAAGATAAAAAGAAGCAGGGGCTAGATAGGGAAAGGAAAAAACCTGTGAAAAAAACGGATGATGCAGTTTTTACGAATAAGCAGCTTAATGTATCTTGGCACCCACAGTAAGCCTTGTAGGAGCTCAAAGTGCCTCAGGCAATCTGTGAGCAGAATAGCAATTTTATTACTTTGTCATTAAACCAATTTCACAGCAGTATTGTTTGTTAATGAGCAGCGGCAAACGAGCGAAGATGTCACACACTGGAATAGCAGTGAGATTTGTGACCCAAGCTCAGAGCACTAAGATAGAAAGACCATGGCTATAAAAAAGGAAATACTTTGGGATGAAATGCAAAGTCTATACAGCAGAGCTTGTGTTTATGAGCTACCATTTTGCTAAGAGCTGTGAGAGAAATAAAGGTCTGGAAATATGCAGTTAAAACAGGGCCTATAAAATTAAAACCAAATTAAAGTATAGCAGAGGATTACTGCACAGGCTGTACTCTACAAAATATATTTTAAGTGATGAGGTGAAATCTAAATCAGTTTTGTTTGAATTTGATTGGTATTTATAAAATTCAATAAAGCCATACCAAATTCAAAACCAAAGCAGCAGCCCAAGCCCTATGGTCTCTGATCCATAAGCTTTACTTTGAAGAAACTCAGTTTACCAGTACTTAATTAGCAACTTGTCCTCTCTTTGTAAAGATAATATATAGATTTATATAGGAATATAAATACTGAACAGACATAATCAGTGTCCCTGCACACATGCACGCACATACACACACATGAATGGACACACTCTGATCGCACTCTGATTCTGTACCAAACAGTGAATCAGAATTACCTAGAGAAGAGATTACATGAAGATGAACTGTATCATTTGCTAGGACTCCTTTTTTTCCCTTTCTTCTTCTTCTTCTTCTTCCTCTTCTTCTCCTTCTTTTCCACAGTCTTCTTTTTTTTTTTTTTTTCTTTTTTTTCTTTTTTTTTTTTCTTTTTTTTTCTTTTTTTGAGCCAGGGCTGATCTTACAAAGAGATTGGGAGAGAGCCTTGAGGGATACAAGAAACAGTGCCAAGCAGGCACATTATTGAATCCCTGCAAGGCATCCCGAGGTAAGTTTGCTGCCTGAGCTGTCTTTCCATGTTTATACACAGAGAAAACTAGTTCAAGCAATGCAGTAAGTGGATCAGCATAACTGACTTAAAGGAAGAGGGGAAAATTAGCCCACCATTTTGCTCCATTTGCACTAGAGATGGGGAAATAATTTTGCTGTCAGGACTTGCTTCTGAGCCACCTCCTTTCTTTCCTGTAATAAAGCCCCACCCCATTTGTGTCTATTACAATCACATTATTTAGCATAATTATCCTCTTAAAAATATCTAGATCACTATAAACGCTTCCGTTCTTCTGCCTGTTTACTATCTCACCCATGAGGATTTCAGCACAGTAGCTACCATACATTTGTGGAATGCTTTAAGGGCTCTGGCAACAGAATAAATTTAGCATATTTGTGCGTGACTGTGTGCCTGTGTGGATCTCGCTCTCAGTTTCTCACTCTCCGTGTGTGTAGTCAATTTGAACAATGTATTTCACTTCAGTTCACAAGCACGCTGACCTCTCTATCCAGTGATTAATATTTTTAGATGCTTGGTTTCATAGCTTGGTAACTCGTGCATGTTTTCTGCTATTTAACTAAGTGGGTAAAGGGGACGCTGCAGGAAATGCTCATTGTTGAGCAGTAGGCGGTGCTCACAGTTCTGGGAGCTCAGCTTAAGACTGTTTTCTGCCTGACAGGGCAAGACCCCTAGACAAATCCCTGGCTGGGTCTATGGTAGTTGGCAGCCATTCAAAACTGGTTCTCTGCCAGCAGTATTACTAGATAGCCAGACAGATCAATTCACTTTTACATTCCCGCCATTATTTATAGCACACTGTATATCTGCTCTTGCTTATGAACTAATGATTAGCAAATACAGTACACATAAAACATAAGCATTTGTTCTGTGCAAAGCTTTCTGTTGCTGATATTGCAGATAGTTTTACAGGTCACGGAACCTTAAAAAGGATTTAAAGGGCATGTCTTGTGTAACATTTGTTCCTTTGAAAATGATGCTCCCTTCCTATTTTTGTGTAATTGGAGAGGATAGAAAGGTTTACTTGCTGCTTATGTTTCATTGAATTCTTGTATTTCCCCTTTCTCCCACAGACTACTAAGGAAAACATGTAGGAAGAGAGGCTTATACAGTATTATTTGTTATTTAAGAACTATAATTCTATGTAACACTTAGGCTTTTCTTTTCAAAAAGATCTATTGGTAAAAACAAACAAAAACAAAACAAGAAAAAGCATTAAAACCAACAGCCCTGCTTACGTTTCAGAAGATGTCAGGGCAACTGCAATTTTGTAAACTGTAGAGAAAGGTAGATGATTTGAAAACTTAGGAGAAAACACCACACCTTTACTAGGCCCTTGTGGCTGTTAAAATACTAGCTGTAGTATTAAATTGCTTCAGTTACTTATGTTTTTGAGCTAGAATAGGAAAGGTGAGCTCAAATCTAAGGCCCTGGCTTCAAAGCAACACAGCTCTTCTGAATTTTAAAAATCTAGTTAGAATCCAAACTAAATGGCTAAATTAATCCCTGGCATAAACACAGGCCTGTGCAATTTGAACATTTTTAGCTGATTGCTGCTACTGGTCTTGCCACAAGTTCCTGTCAGGTAGAAAGGCTTATGCTTATTACACTGAACAATATTTCTCTGAAGAGTTCACAAAAAGGGGGAAAACACACTTTCACTTCTCTGAAATGAAGTTCAAGACTACTGCAGCAAGTGAATTTTCAAAAGTTTCAAACCAGTTCACACTGGACTGCCTGAATTAATTCAAGGTGTGCTGCTGGTGGGGAAATGTTATATCACAAGGAAATCTGGTAATTTGGTTTCCTAAACTGTTAGTTAACCCATACTTTGGTCTGGGTTGAGGTTTAAGGGAACACGATGTCAATGTGTGCTTAAGAAGTTGTCCCCTTTCCATTTGGCAACAAGGGCACCAGAAAACTTTCTGTGTAGCCTCAATTCCCTTATTGGGAACAGAGCATTTACAGGTGCCCAAATTGAGGTACCCTAGGAGTGCAATGCTGTGATAGGGGCTTTCCAGGACAGCAAGAATGCAAAAATTAACATTTTAATAGTAACCAGCATAACTAAACCAAAGTGATATACATCCAGTGAAACCTAGCCCAGTGTAACAGTAAAGGTATAATTAGCTTTTTTTACCACTTAGCATCAAAAATAAGTGAAGAGGAAGAATAGAAATGCTTGAACAACATTAAGATTCCCTAAAAGGCACATGCTCTGATAAAATGTGTTCATAAAAATGTGACTAAAGCTGATTTATGAATGTTTTGCACCTTACATGATCAACTCCACACTCAATGCATACAAAAGCCCACAATACCTGTTAAGACCATCTTATACTGGCTTTGTATTACATGATCCATATATCCATCAATGCAGAATCAGGAATGCTAGCTTGACAAAAATCCAAGTCAGAATTTTCAGAGAAATCTTCAGAATTTTCATGTCTAATGACTGGTATAAAAAATGATAGCCTTTCTACACTGCTCTGAAAGCTCAGCTGTCTTCCATTTTTTCTGTTATTTGGAGAATAAGGTTGGAATGGTGAACTCCTTAGTTCAGTGTTACCAATAAGGAAAGAGCAATATCCAGGAGTGCACAGTTTCTCCTGGGAGAAATTAGATTTACTGTGTTTCATCTTTAAAAATACCAATGAAAGAAGAAAGAGATTAAAAATTTGGATCATCAGAGTGGGGCATTTCTGTATTATCAGGAAAATTATAGTCCAGAATGTGCTTCTTGCCTTAAATAGATTGCAATAATTTTTTGATATCTGCTGGTTCTATCACTTTCTTTTTCTTCTGGATTCCTTACCTAAATTCAATTACTGATGTAAAACTCAGTCTGTATAGAGTTTCTCAAGTCAAAATTTTGTATTGCACTTCTGTAGGAGAAGTCTTTCCTTGGCCAAGGCTATCACTGAGGCAAGACTTATCAAAATTCATTTTTCATTGTGGTTTTCAAAACATTGCATTTTGAAGGGCTTTTTATAAGCCACCTTTTATCAGACAATATAAAATATGCTGTATTTCCCTTGCTTGTTTCAACATAAATCAACCCCCAAAAAAGTTTCTTCAGCTCTTTACATTGTCTGGCCTTGTTCATTTGTAAGCCTGCAAGTTTAATAAAGACTACTTTCCCTGTGTAGGAAGAATATTCCAATTTACATGGAGGGAACAAAGCAAAGGAAAACAAAACCTACATTTTAAAAGCAACACTATATCTCAAAAATGAATATATTATGTGTTGATGGGCAGAGTGTCCTGTAAAGCAGCCAGTAAGTGCTTTGGAAGACACTGAGAATATTTCTGGGGTTTATATTGAAAAATAAATCAGGATTTTCCTATTAACTTTAAAACCATGTGGAACTTCCTTAACACTGTACTCTTTTGTGAAGGTCTTGAATGTGATGAGGTCTGACCATGTATGTTTTCCAAGATGCCTTTCTTTCTCCCAACTTTAACGTTTTGGTACCTACTGAAACCTGGTAGCTTAGTCAATCAGAGCTGTAACAGGAAGAACAAAATGAAGGCACAGTAGCTTAGAGTTCATTTATACACAGGAGAACAATATTGCTTTCTGGAGGGAAAGATGGAGTACTACTAATGCCTTGGAGTTCTTGCTACTCAGATCTGGGGAGTGAACTCAGGGAAAAAAACACTTATTTGATTCAAGATAAGACTTTTTCTCGGTTACTTGCTGTATCATTAACCTTTTTCTTGATCCCTCATTTCTCAGACTTTACTCTCTTTATGGATAAAAAGTAGATGCCATCTTACTCACAGGTGTTTTTTCCTGAAGTGAATCATTAGTTTAGCTTCTTTTTTTTAAATATAAAATTCAGAATTGATGTCTATGGCCTCTATTATAATGAGCTAAAATAATTTTATGTACAACCAAAATTTTTTAATCTTGCTGAGTATCCTATTGCTAAGTTTAGTCAAAAGCCACTGATAACAAAGGATAAAGTCGTCTGCTCAGCAAAAGCCAAGATGACTGTTGGCTGACTTATTCAAGAACAAACACTCAGAACTCATTCTTCAGACAAGGCCTAACTCCATTAGGCTGTCATAGCACCTGCCTAACTCTCAGTCATGTTAATGAAGTTATCCATATGCTTATAGACAGGCACACACTTAAGTAAACTAGCTAAATCAGGGAGAGCAAGTCTCAACAGTCTTTGGCTCATTGAGGTTCTGGAGGGTCATGTTTGCATAAAAGCAGTTCTGAGGAAGAACTTTATTCCTCAGCCACACGACTTTCTTTTTATTAGTGTATGTCAAAATTCCAGCTTAAATGTTTTTTTTTTTTTCTCTCCAAAAACCACAGACAAACCCAGAAACAGGACTGGTTTGAGTATCAGTTTGGCTACAACAATTCCTTTAGATTTGAAATATGATATGATAGTAAAGCAAAATTAAAGATTAGTCCAAAATCACTTTATGACCCCTGGCTGAGGTGGGTGTTTTCTGCTGAAATCCAGCATTAATTTTATTTGATTATGCTTACTGCAAGTATTTCCTACAACTCTACTCAGAAACTTCTGGTTTTCCTCTTTTGGAGAACACGTCCAGGACACCTAATCTGTAGACTTATTAGTCATAATAAGGCAGCTCCTAGAATCTCCAGCTGAGATGCAAAGCTCACTGTGTGCCACATCCATGTGGTAGGTAGGTCAACTTTGAAACCCTCACATAGTTTTATAAATACAACACACATATCTGTTTTATGTTCAGGGATAGCTTTGGAAATCTGTCCCCTAAAGCATTCAATCACCTGACAAGGTTGTAATAGTCTGCACAGCCGTTCTGACAATAAGTATCAATAGTGAAGTCAGGAAGTGGATTCAGCATGTAAACAGCATACAGATACCAGAATGTAGCACTGAGATGGAGCTGTGTGCTTCAACAGAGGTTTTCAAACAGTAATTAAACACTGAAGTAACAAATTTGGTAAAAAAGTGCAAAATCTTGTTCTTGGAATATCACACTAAAGTATTTTTGTGTTATGTGACAACATATTATATATAGCATAAGATAAAAATGTATAGAAAAGCTCACTAAAATATGTTAGGTGGAAAAGCATTAAGATAACATAAAAACATTTTATTAAAAAAATATTTTTCTCCTAAATATGAATACATTTTGCTGCTTCCTTCTCTGGCTTTCCCAGAAAGTCATACTGTGTCCCTGTGTAGGTAATCTAAGCGAGGCAGTGGTTGGGACAATTTAAGATCACATTTTCAAAGTAGTTTTATTTCTGATTGTCTGTGTTCCTGTTTTGAAGTCTGTTGAGGTGAGCTGCAGTTTTTCCACAGATTTCAATTTTGAATTTTGAATCAGTCCTCAAATAGCATTTGAAATAACTAATTCAAAGAGCTTTTGCAGGACGACGCATAGACAATATGGCAGTTTCCTGCAAAGGATTGCAGCAGTTTGTGTCCATCTCTTCCTTTTTTTCATGTGTCATGACATGGAGATAATAACAAATGACTGAAAATACCTACAGTAACACTTGTACCACCACAAAGCTGTTACAGCCCACAATACTCTTTGCCAGCATAATAGTCTTCACTATTCACCAGCACATGAAATCACAGAGAAGCATCTGTAAGCCACACTACAAAACATGTACCTGACATATGTGTTTTATCTTCAGCTCAGGGCACAGATTTTATGAACATTTACTCCAGCAAATTTGGGGTGTATGAATTGTTTCTGCTGTATGTGGTGACTTTAAAAGAGCAGTGTGCAGTAGTAATACAGGATATACCACCAGGGAGACAATACAGCAGGGAATTATCCCACAGACTCCTTTCCAGCAATGCCCCTCTCCATGCATTCTTGATGCTTGGCTTGTAATAGTCTACTCTGACCCTGACTTTGCACAATAACTTACTTCCAAGAAACAGCCATTTAAGGGGATGAAAGCTACCCCTAACACAAATTGTTTCAGTGGATACACAGTACTTTTTGCTTACACTGGCATGCTCAGAAAAGGGCATAAAGATTTTTTCTCCGTCCACTGTAAAATATGCAAAAAAGATCAGTGTCAGATAAATCAGGAGGTGCTCTGGCATGCATGCTTCACTTCTGGTGTGAATCTCAAGATTAAGAAAAAATGACCTGGCAATGAAGCAATGACTGCTTTAATCAATTTGTTTACTTATAATCTTCAAATACATAAAATAATTTTATTTAAAGAAAAAAGAAAGAGGATGCGTGATGTTTATTATTTTTACCTTCCTCCAAGGTCCAATAGTTACGGTGCCTGCAACTTATATACTGTATAGAATCATAGAATATTCTGATTTGGAAGGGACCCATATGATATAAAATTTTGGGAGGTTCTGATCCAGTGACACTCCTGCTTGTCCCAAAGTAAATGAACAGAAACTTTGCTGTCATTGAGAGGTTTTACATAGTGCAAAACCAGGGAAAATCAGATTAACCATTCCTGGGATGGCCTAGAACTAGGTCCCTGAAAACTGCTGGATCATGACACTCAGAATCATAGAATCATAAAATTGCTGAGGTTGGAAAAGACCTCTAAGATGACCTAGCACCATCACCATGTTCATGTCTAAAGCTCGTCCTCAAGTGCCACTTCAGCACACTTCCACCTCTCGTTCTTTTGTTGGCCTTTGTTTCTTTCACTAGAAGCCAAAGTGAATGGACTTTGATATCCCTCTCCATGGTTTTACTTCATCAGACAGATGACAGCATTTGTTTTCAAATGAGCCACACGTTACAAAGAATCTCAAGTTCATCTGCTTAATAGGAAATGTATCTGAAAGAAATCCCTTGAATTAAGCTTGGATTAAAACTAAATAGAGCCAAAGTAAAACAAAATGCAGAGAAGTACACATATTTTCTCATCACAAGCACAAAAAGCTGTTTTGCCTGCTGCCACAATTTCTGAGGTGTACATCAACGCTCTTCTCCTTTTTAAACCAGAGATTCTAATAACTTGTATTGAAACATGATCATGGAGGTACCACATTCTACCATATTCTTGTTTAAGTTGTGTTTCCCCAACACAAAATATGGGTTTGCCCACAAATGTATTTGAACAGGAGACAGTCATTTCAGGTGTATGACTTCTGTGCACACTGAAGGAGAAAATTCCTTCTATATCTCTATATTCTGCCCTCCCACTTGCAGGGATCATTTTTTTCCCCTCTTCTTTCTTATTGCTGAATTGCATTTCTTTCTACTGTCTGCAATGGTAAGAGATTATTTATTGGGCTTTTTTTAAACCCTTTTCTTTCCTTCCCCCTTTCTGAGGGAGGCATTAACCTAAACAGTCATGAGGACATTGTAATTTGTCCATCTACCACTTGGTAAAAGGCTTATCTTATGGATAAGAAAGCATTTCATATGCCAAAATATTTGCAATTTCAGCTCTAAGTTTTAGTCCAGCTCCTACCAGTACTTGCAAAAAGTCAATTACCAGCATTTGTTTTGTAGCTTGTAACAAAAGGTGAATCTTGGAATACACATAATACAGTCAGAATTAGTTGTTATTAACTTTTGTAGTCCCTTAAGAGAGACAGCTAAGTGACTGGGTCCTGAAATTGAAAATGTCTATTTTTTATTTAGGAATTAAATATACAAAATAAAAAGCACAAAATGAGGACAATAATCTTTTTGTAAATTTTTTTAAAAGCAGTAAATCCACAATTACAGGAGAAGAAGATAGAAATATTAAGGAAAAAAAAAAATCACCCAGACAACAATAATCAATTAAACATTCTAAAATAAAAAAAAAAGAGGAGAAAAAAAATTATCCAATTCAAATGGTGAGGTAAAGTACTCTTTTATGTTCCATTTCACGTCCTGCAGGAACAATAACATTCTTTTGAGAATCAAAACTGAAATCTAGACATTTTTAGCTCACAGGAAAATATGTGTTTTGATTGAGCATTTATATGAGATTAGAATTCTTAAATATCAGTCTAATTATCCACATAAAAAATAATCTTAGAAAGACTTTTGAAAAGTTACATGTGAATAACAGTTACAGAACAAATTGTAAACCAGACTCTAGTAATTGTAGCTAGTGCAATCAGGCCCTGAGCCACTATCAGAATTTCAATCAGAGGAAGGTAAATCCTGGGCAGTGTAGAGGAATGGATATATTAGTAGCTAGATATTTTTGTGCCCTTTATTGTCTAATTGTCTCAAAAACAATAGAAAATTGTTTTTTCTATTGAGATGAGGGAAGAAATAATTATCAATATTATTAACCAACAGGAAATTGAGCATCAGGTAGACTAGGGGTTTGGTTATTAGTGAAACTGTAGGAATAGCATGAAATACATCTATGAGGCATAACAATAGTAGAGTTTTATTCTTTTTGTTTGCACGTTACAATGATACATATTCATTACTGACCACTATTTGCTATAGGCTTTGATCATTTCAGTGCTGGATGTTTCCCTGGCTTCAAGGAGGTGTGGGTGGAAAAGGAGTCGGTTCTAAACTCCACTCACTCCTACTCTCTCTTTATTTACTTGCTTCTGAAAGAGCAAGTCTTATACCTTTCCCTTCTTTTCATAATCAGAGTCATCATCTACTATTAATTGGTTTATACACATTAAGAAAGAGAGTAGCTAACAGACTCAAAACCCAGACACAATTCACTCAAAGTCCTTCACTCCATAGTCTCTCCTTCCTTTGTGTTGCCATCAAAGAAGAGTAAAATAAAAATCCATCATTTTTTTCCAGGTTCACCACGGTGAGTCTGGGTTTCTGTCCCCAAGGATTTTGCATTATATATTTGCACTATCGACTTTACAAGCAGTTATTTTAGTAGCTGGTGGGACCTCCAATGGCAGACTATCCCCTACTCTTGCTGGAGGATGACAACAGTGATTTATTAGGTCTTTCCTTTTCGTAACTACCATGATACTGTAATGAGCAAGTATTCACTTCACACTTCTCTTCCTGATAATCTACTGGTATAGATCTGCGGTTTCCTTTTAATGTCTGGTTCATTAGATGGTATAAATGTGTGTAGCATTTTTAGCTGTGGTTGAGGAAAGCAGGGAATGTTGAGGTTAAGGTTTATTATGACTGTCATGTTCAGGAATGGAGAGCTATATACTATTTCTGCTCTGAGTGTCTGCACATAACTCCAATTGACACTGGAGTTATGCATTTGTCTGAAAGCTGTTTATCACTTTGTGAGTACTTTCTGTTTCTAGGGGTGATCAGAACAGAATATATCTGAGTACCAATTATTTTGAACCTCTTTGAAACTTTCTGTGTAGTTTGGTTAAAGATATGATAGCATAGTATCCTTTACTATATTTTACATAGCAACAGGTAATAGTTTTGTCCCAAAAACCGCAAACAGAAAAACATTAAGAATATTCAACAGAGTGATTTATTATGTAGAGGGCACTATACAGTTGCCCTCCCCTGACACTTGAAATATAAGTGCTTCATAAGGGAATAAACCCCTGAAAGCTTGGTTGCAATTTACTTCTTTACTTCCTGCACACAGTAACAATGATAATTGAATTGAAAAGCATTTTAAAATTCATAAATATATAAGTAGCCATTATCTAGTGGAAAACATATGTCTGACTATAGGACCTGATCCACTACTCAGTTACTCCAATTTTAAACTAATGTAACTCGACGGTAATCAATGAGGGGGCTGTTGTGCAACTGAAGTAGCATAAGGCAAATAACATTTTTAGTACATGTGAAGTTTGTTTTGCTTAAAAAGAAGGCTAGCATTTTCATTGTGTGTTTATTTTGGGAACCTTAAACCAAATGCCCAGAAAAAGAGGCACTCAGAATAACTGTGTACTTTTAAAACCTGCTTCTATAATGACTGACAAAAAGCTGTGAGTATTTAGCTACATACTTTTGTTACAGGGAGAAAAACATGCTGGAGTTTTTCCTGTTTGTGGGGTAGAAATTTGTTTTTAAAGTAACCAAATGTAGCTGCTCAGCAATTTAATAAGAAAGTGATTTCAGCTGGAATTTGTTTTGATAGTCAAGACAAAACTTCATAGGTTGGTTAATGGAAGGTGAACAGGATGATCTTTATATCTTCATAAATGCAAACAGTTTAAGTTCAGAAGGAGGCCATTAGAGTCTTCAGCCTGAGCTATTTTCTCTTCAATTTAACTCAAATTATCTCTGCACTGAGCAGACTTGAGTTTGGCTGAAAGGTTTTATTTTAAAAAAAAAGGGAGACCACCTCAATTTTTATGAAAATCATTGACTCCTGAAGTGTTAATCATTACACTGTGTATTAGTAAAGCATGTGTGGAAAGCAGAATCAGTAATTCGCAATGCTAAGTTTATATAAAATCAACAATCCTCCCCTGCTGCTCCCCTCCAACTCCTATGCAAACCTAGCACCATAACCTAGGGGATGAACGTAAGAGAACACAAGGCTCTGGTGTTATTTGCACCCTTCTGATAGTTAAGCTTTTTGTGGAGGGTCTGCTGTGGAATTTCAAAGACAATAAGCAAACTTGCACCAGACAAATAAAGTTGCATTCCTTTACATTTTAGATGTGAGACATAAAACAGATACAGTGCTGTTCAATCCTTTATCAAGGTGACACAACCCCAGAAGGCTTTGATGCTGTCTATTGCAAATCTCATGAGAATTTGTGTAGGAAACAAAATCTGATTAATTTGTTTGACTCGCCTTTCTAACTACGTATATTCAGAAAAGGTTTCTGTACAATTCTCTTCCCCTCTCTTTATTGTGTGGTTTGCTTTGTTTGCTTGAATTTAAAACTGCCATTACGTGAAAGTGTTGCAAGTATAAATAATTTAGAAGATAACTCTGTGGGGAAACTAATAATAAGTCCCTGCTTTTTCTAATAGCTACTCATTATGGGTTCTGAGAACTGGCATTCAAGTTACTCAGCATCACTGTGTCACAGATATTGTGGATGTTGACAATAAAATAATTTTGACATCTTTTTAATTAAGTGTATTTTCCTTCTTTAAAATGCCCCTTTTGTTTGCAACTGATTTAAATTCTCTAAAAATACCCACAGGCTTCTTGAGTACAGAGATTGATGGACAGGCAGATACATCCATCTGGTTTTATCTGTCTTAAGTGTGTGGATGTAATACTTTTCCCCAATAAGAAGCCACAACGATACAATTATCTATCAATGAACATTTACTTCTAAGGGAAATCTAATCAGTTAATAGAAGTTAAGAAAGATAAATGTACAAAGGTAATAAGTGGTTCAAACTCAAGCAGTCCTACTCTGTTCACTCTCATTTAAAGAAAAGAAAAAGCTTTTAATGGGACTTCTCTTACTTTTACTCCATCATTTTTTAAATTGCTTTGCCAACCCTTCACAGCAAAATAGTAATTTTAAGTAGGCCAACATCGAACTCAGGTTTTATGCTTGGTGGTAATGATAGTGTAGATGCCCTTTCAGACTTAAGTCCAACTGTTGAGTCTTTTTCCTTATTTTTGTATTTTTTGTATGGTCTCCAGTAAATGAATAGGTGGCGTCAGTCTGAATAACTGTTGCTTAGAGAAATAAAGCTCCTTATCATGCTAAGCTCATCCTGGGATCTTTTGAAAAGTCATAGGCAGGCAAGCACTGTTTAAAGCATTCATAAGCTATTGCCTACTTCATGCTCCGCACACAACAAACAGAGAGGATCAAACAACTAATGGCATGTAGAGGCCATCCTCTCACAGAGATGCATGCTGTTTCAGGACTTGGTTCTTTGGACTATATAATGGAGAAACATATTGATTATAGAAAATCATAAACTGTTCAAAGCTACATTTTGGGTTTGTGGTTTGTTTGGGAGATTTTTTAACAAATATTGCAGAGGTTTGTCAGAACCACATTGACATCTTCTGTTCCAAAGCATAGCTGTGTTGTGATGATTCTCAGGGAAAATTATTTAGATGTTAAAGGATACATAGTCCATTCAAACAAAGTAGAACTCAAGAACTGAGAGGAAAGTATCACTTTAAAATACTGTGGAAATAATATTTCACAGTATTTCCTTTCTGAATAGTCATCATACTGATGACTATTAGAGTTAAAATTACTGATGAGATGGAAAAAGCCACAGCTGCAGCTACTGCAGATTGCTTGGCTAACAAACTTACATTAAACAGAGTATTGTCTAAATGAAATTCATGTTTAGTATCATTTTAAATATATGGGTTTATAACCTGGTAAACAAAATTGACAGTGAATCCAGAGCAACATTAATCTATCAGACATTCTTAACTATGAGTTTTACTTCTTGATACTCCTCATACATTCATTCCCACTGTCCCAAACCCACATGTATGTCCTAGTGTTCCTAGTGTTCTTTGTCTCACACCTCCAGTGTCCACCCCTTTTCCTATGTCCACTTCAACAAAACATCACTTTTGCCTCTGCCTTCATCTCTTCTCACCTTGATAATTGTAGTCCTACTCTCCCAGGACTCTAAGTCTTCTTCATCCCCCCTTAATGTATCAAATGCTGGTGCTTCACACACACATAAAAAAAAATCACCTCTTATTTTAGGAACTTCAGCAACCTTCCTCCCTCCTTTTCTGTATCAATTTCAAAATTGTCTTCTTTAAAAAAATGTTGAAACATACTTCAACATAGATGTCTTTTTTCCCCCCATTCTCCTCTTTTCTCACTTTGTCTAGTGCTGTCCTCCCCTCAGTTCAACAATCTCAGTTGAAAAATACCTCCTTTCTGCCATAGCTCCCATCTAAAGAGCTTTTCTGTATCTAAAGAGCCTTTCTGTATCATTGGCTAGCCATATATTTTCTCCTTTGCCTGTACATACCTCTTAATTTCTCTCCATGGAAACTGGTTTGGGACAGCATTCATGAGGAAGATTAATACTGTATGGCATGCTTAAGCAGTTATTATAGGTCTGTGCTATATTGGAAAAAAACAGAGCATGATCTTGGTAGCACTTGGAATAAATTTGGCAGAAGGATTAAATAGGGGGTTTTGGTCTGGATGCAAAACATGCCCCAAAAGATGTTCTCTTTCCAATTTTTATCTGTGTTTTTACTATACTTGAAAATGAATTGTAGGCACCCATCTTATCTGCACATCTTTGCATTAGATTTGTTCTAGCAATCAGGTACATGAAATTGTGAAATTTGTGGAATTTCACATTATGATGTTTTCATATTTGTTCTATTTCTTCTAGTTCCTACTTTCTTGAACTAAAGGAATACAGGTCCTCTAGATACTTTTTTTTTTTTTTTTTTTTTTTTACTGGGAACATATATTATCGGGCATCAAAAATCAGGCAGCTAACTGGACCACTCCTCTCAGCAAGACCGATTCAGGGACATACATAAAATACACCTGGATTTTTCAACTCAGACTTCTGTCAAAGTGCGGCGTGGGTTTTTGCTCTCCCCGGCTGCACGCGGCTCTTGGGAGCCCGGCTGTGGCGTAGCTTCCACGTGCTGCCGGGGTTTGCTGCCGCGGGTTCCCGGACACGGCTCCGTGTCTTGGGCGCGTGGGCTGGCCAGCCTCTGTTACCGTGCGCTAGGGATCCGGCAAAGAGGTAAGGAATTTGTCCATTTACTCCGTGCTTGGCAGGAACGGTTTATTGGTCACACATGGCGCGGTTCGATGGAAAGACGCGACCGCTCCCGGCACTCGCATGGGAGAAAATGGCGCCTGGGTGCCGGCGGGATAGGGTTTTATGGAGGGGCGGGGCGAGAGGATCCACGGCCTGCCGGCCAATAGGGGCGGCTGCCGTGGCGGTGACGCCAGCAACCGCGACCAACCAGAGAACCCCGCAGGGGCGGGCACCGAGCCGCGGGCTGAGCGGGATCGTGTGGCCAGCACGGGGTTTCCCGGGGCCGGACGGCAGGGTGCTTACAGGAGCGGCAGAGGGGTAAGAGCCGGCAGCAGGCAACATGGGGGCAGAAACCGCGGGGGGGGGGACAACGCGGGGGAAACGCGGGATTACAGAACTTGACTTATTTTAACATAAATTAAAAACCCTAATCTAAACCCAAACTCCGGGATGCAACATCAAAGCTCTTTTAGAGTGCTAATTTTTTTCTTTTTCTGTTGACCACTATATGTGTTTTTGTTTATTTCACTGACTTATAGAACTAATGCACTTCTTGAAACATCTCTGAGAACTCAGGTGAGACACCACAGGCTATGTTGTCTTCGGCTAGAATTTATTAGGATTAAAACATATGTGGCATTATTAGGGTCTGCTAAACTTCATTTGATTTATAAAGATATAAAGCATAGCTTTTATGATTACAATGATGCTAAAAATTTTGTGGATGATACTATAGTCGCACTGGAAAGACTGATTATAACAACTGGGGATGAATTAAGAAAAAGAAATGGAAACTTAATTCTCCTTTACTAGTCAATCTGAATGTGTGTCTGCATTTATAGTTTGTAAGATTTTTTCAGTTTGGACAATGAATTAAAATTAAAACATTTCTTTTGTTCCATTTGGAGTTAATTTCTTATGAAATTAATTTTTAAATTCTTATGCACGAAAGTATGATGCTGAACTATTTTGTTTGAAGATGCTGCCTGTGAATTTGGTGCATTTTTTTCTCTTTTCAGTGGCTTTTTTTTTGTTTGTTTGTTTTACATAATATTTCTATTGACCTTAAATTTTGTGTTTCTATCAATGGTTGGTTAAAGTTGCTGTAAAACTTGGCTTGGACTTCTTATGAGAGGGTTATTATAATATTGGCTTATGAACAAATTAAGCCACAATAAAAGACCCGTGTAGCATATTTTATAAAATATTTTCTCATTAATATATAAGTATCTGTTAGATATGTATCACATTTGAGTTGCATATGAGTGTCAAGCACAAACCCTGCAATCTTTAGTTTAAGTTAATCTTTAGCTTTTGCAACCTCTGAATTTTCCAGCATCGTCTAGTTGCTATCTAGTCCCAAGAAGCTTAAGAACTTTTCGTCTACACACACTTTTTTCCACTGGTGAGCATGCACAAATCTGCTTAGAATGGGATATAATTGAGAAATCTGGAACTGTAACCCTAGCAGTACCATAAAGTGAGGTATTGCTCTGTCCATGGTTATTTTATTATATAAAGGACCTCCAGGACAGAGTAGGTACACAAGTACATAGACAAATAGGCAGTAACCTGTTCCACAGTGACACAACTTTCAACACAAAATCAACCTTACCTCAAGGGCCAAACTTCCCCAAGGGCCAAACTCAGCCAAAGTTCTTGTCTTATATCAGCCATACCAAGCTTTACACAAAAGAGTCAAATGGGGTAGAGGGAGTGCTATCCTCAATGGCTCAATGGTTAGAAAATTCACTTGTTAAATAGAATATATGTTTGCAGGTCTTCTCTTCATCTTGATTTAAATCAATGTCTTAACTGTTCCGATTGTGTTGAGTTTCTCAATCAATGGGCTATTGAACATAATGCTCCATCTTTACTCTTCTTCACTATCATGCCTTTCTTGTTCTCTTGATTTCCAGTTCTTTTGTGTATGTAATGACTAGTCACTAGAACAAAATTAATTAAGAACATGGGCTTGACTGTACAGCCTCTTGGTTAAGACTGGTTAAGACTTGGTTAAGACTTCAGATGTGTGAAAGTTAAGTGCTGGTTAATTATGGCTATAAAATTGCTTAATTCGGGTGGAACATCTTCAGAACATGAACTGAAAGGGCTTTGTTTATTGTACTGACTCTGTGGGTGATTCAGATACTCTTTTAGCATGTGATGGACCCATGTTCATGTCTGTGTTCCAAATCAAGCAGGATAGGCAGGTAAAACTTGATCTTCTTCTTTCCAGATAAATAGTCAAATAACAATGGTGTCAGCTAAAAAGGAGAGATATTTATCTCTGTTATTATAAGGGCAAAAAGGCCTGTCCTAAGATGTCTGTCTTAGGAAGGTGTCTGTCATAGGAATCCTGACAGGACATAAGTGTCTCAACTCAGAGACTGAGCATGGTTACTGCAGAAAGTAACTGACTGTTAGGAAACAGAAATACACAGCAGCAAAACTGATGGGATGGGATCTTTAAAAGTAGAAATCTACATGCCTAAAGAATTCAGGCATTTTCAGTGTTAAGCAAAGGCTTTTTTTTTTTTTTTTTTTCTTTTTTTAAAAACCAAAAAAATGTAGTTAGGTATCTAAGTCCACCTTCTGGTGATTCCTGGAACATCTAACCAGAGACAGAAAATTCCTTGAGAGCAGATCACCTACAATTTAGGCATTAATATCAACACCCATTTGCTAGTATTGCCTTCTAACTCAGAAATTCACTGAACATTTGGGATTAGCTTTACAGAGCCTTTGATGATTTTGATAACAGAACTTGATAATTTTGAAAATTTGCCTTATACATCTGAGGGCTTTACTTGACCAGGATGAAGTGACATTGTTGGATACGGCCCTGCCATTACCAGATTTTTGGGCTCAAATGCAGGTTTATACACATATTCTTAGATGTCTTTACCCCTACACAGTGTAGGAACAATTAGTGAAATTCTGAAAATCAAGCCTCAACATCCTATCAGTCAGAACAGTCAGAGCAAATATTGAAATCCATCAGCAACCAGTTATTAAACTTATGTAAGATCACACACAGTTTCCAAACTGCTCTCATAAAGAAAGAAAGGTAAATACTAGATAGGTTATATAGATTGGGTTTCATTTCATGACATATATCTCAATTGTATGCAAAATATGAGATAGTGGAACACAGTACAGAGCTAGCCAGTTTTGACCGAAGAAATACATTTCAAGTTTCTTTCTGTGCCCTAGCACAGTTTAATTTTCAAATTAACAATTTAATTTTCAAATGAGCTATTTAAGTGGCAATGACTGCATTAAAAAAAAAAATCTCCAGCTACCCATCCTTTAATAGAAGAAAGAAAAATACATTAGAAGAGCTCTCTTTAGCTGGGAAAGCCAACAAGTGAAACATGGTGCACTTGAGCACAGGCTTCTCCAATGCTCTGCTCTGCCCATAAGCCAGCTGAGTACTGAAATCAGGACAACCCAGCCTTTGAAATGTTTTAGAAAGAGCAAACCTTCAATGTTTCAGTCCTTGCTTATGCAGAAGACAGAAAGTTGTTCAAAAGAGCAGAGAGACAAGAAATGGTGTTACATTCACATACATGTCCTCAATCACAGCATATCTCGCCATCTAGGACCCTTGCAGAGCACCAGAAAGATTTATCACTGACTTGCGAGCTGTACTTTGCAATTATCTCTGGGGAGCCAACAAGGTAGGCTAGGGAGCAAGACTGAGCCCTGGAGAGATGAAGGTCAGAAAATATGAGAGCCTGGAATATGGAGTGATAAGTTGAGGAAACGGCTCCACAGAGATTTTCAGCTTTTCCATCCCAAACCAGGTTGGCTTACAACTAAGACACAAGCATCCATGAAACATGCTCATAATGTAACAAACTCTTAAAAATGTTTTTAGAACATTTCACCCTAATTCATATGGAATACGGAGAACACAAGATGGAATGAGAGATAGCAAAAGTTTCACCAGTATGACACTGTATATTTACCTCTTCATTTTAGCATACTTAATATACTTGTCCCCCACTTGTTCTGCTACCAGCTCATCACTGTGAAGCATGTATTCCATAACATGGCAGGCTGCAGTTTCATGGTGTGTATGATGTTGACACATCTTTAACTACTAAGACATTAGACCCTCTGGTTTGATGAAGTCTTGCCATTAGTATTGTAAAAATTAAAGTGAAAAAAACATTTAACATCTGCATCTACAGAAAGACAGATTTACATAAGCAGAATCTCCAGTACCCAGACAGTTCAAACAGGAAAACACAAGGGATATCAGCATGTAGGTATGACTTACTGAGAGGTTATTAGGTGCATCCGGATAAGAGCTATAATATGGGAAAGGAGGAGATGTATGTATACATAGTGTATTATTTATGCCCATTACTTCTAATTGCCTAACTAGTTCTCTTTCCTCTCACGTATACTTTAGTACCCACCAACCAAAGAAAGATGTCTACAGCTAAATATCTGCCAATTATTATGGACTTTTGCTTAATATTCTATTGTTCCACTGACAGCACAGTTTTTAATATATCATTTTATACTATCCTGTACATCATCATTTTCCTGCCTCCCTTAGGGCTCTGGCTGTAATAGTTCTTATTTATTTGCACAGGCTAACATATATGCAAAAGATCTTGTAGTCATGATGTCTCCCCCACCACCCTCACCTCTTCCCATCTTTGTTTTTGTAACCCTTTTTCATCTGTTTTTAAAGTTACAGTATAGAGAAATGTGAACACAGCATGTGTGTGGACACAAACCAGGGTCAAACACACAGCTTCTCTCTTCTGCAGCAGCGTTATACTGCAGCCTTTTACTGTGCCCTGTAGGTTTGGGGTTTTAGCTAATAAACTTGAAAACAGATCGTAAGGGAAATAAAGGAAAACCCTCTTGCTACACTAATGGGTGAGGCAGGACTTTAACAGCCTGTGTAGTAAAAATCACCTCACAGAATCTGCTCAGCACCTTCTAAGAGAACGAACGGAGCATTGACTCTGGGCTGGCAGTGCTGCAGTCTGGTTAGTTGCATCAAATGCTATTTTTTACTGAGTTCTTGTTCCACCAAATGCTTTTTTTGAGGAGAATCTGCAGCAGTATAAACTGGAGGTGCTTGCAAGCACATCATATGTCTAAAACAGAACAGACATCTTTAGGATCCTAGTTTTCAAACTTTCAGTAGTGTTTTGATAAATATATTTTGGCTGTATTTTTTTTTTTTTAAGTGGGCTTTTCGGATCCAATTTCTTGTCATTCCCTGGTTGACAGGTAGAAAAATACACTTTTTTTTTTTCCCTTCAGATTTTAATAACAATGAAAAAGTGTACAAGCTTCGTGGTCAAGACAGGACAGCGGGTACAAAAAATAGTTATCTTAAGGCAAAATTTACTGTTAGGGAAAATGGAACATTCCTTCTGAACTCACGAACTGGTAGTGCATGTGCAGGTTGGTTGTAGATGGTTGCTACAATAAGGCTTCTTTCATACAGGTGTGTTTATGCCCCAGGCTTGCTGGCCACAGTCCATTCCATTTACAGAAGCTGAATTAAACAATAACTACCGCATTGCAAAAAGAAGAAGGAAAAAAAAGGTGAGCGTCAAAGGAGATGCCTGAGAGCTTTGTTAGGGCCAAGAAAAACCCTGTTGCAGTTGTCAGAGCTTGTTGATGTTGCAGAGAATGGCACTTTTTTTTTTTTTTTTCTGCTGGATTTTGTGGTTCTGCCTTAGGAAAGAAAGTAAAATAGAACGGAAGAACAAAGTCCTACTCTATAAATCAGCAGCTGCTCCTTGCCAGATCAAAGGAGTGACATTTTTGCTCCTGGACTACTTGTCCACTTTAGGTGCTTGACAGACAGCTAACAGCTGGCCTATTACATACTATAGGAGAGTTGGGCTACATCTTCTTCAGAGTAGATGACAAGCTAATCAGAGATACCCATAGCACAGGACATGTGAGTGCACCTTGATCTCTTCAAACATACCCACTACATAATTGCTAAACACCTTTATGCATTTTTGGCAAGTTGGTACTTAGGTAGTTTCCACTGAAATATAAAGGGAGAATTATGCCTTAATCTTATTTGATCGGGGAAGTTAAACAGATGTTAAATTTGTTGACAACTCTCCTTTTTGGTCAATTTAGAATTTATTAAAATAAATAATATGTTAAATATTGATAAGTTAAAAATAGGTGTAAAGTACTTGAATGTGATATTATTCAAAAACTACACTTTTTTTTTTTTTTTAAGTTACCTGAAATGAGATCCCTCAGCTCCTGATTCTGTTCTCAAGACTGTTGGTGCCTAATTAGTTTTGAAAATCTTTTCCTAGGAGTTTAAGATGACAAATTAACACATCTTTAAATGCATGAGTTACTAAAGATTTTAGAGATTTGTTTTCTACCTTTAACATGAGTTTGTAAGTGCTAGCAAGTCAAAGTGCATCTCCACAAGACATATGTATACAAACATGGAATTTTAACATCAGTAGTAAAAATTTCAAAGTGATTCAATTTCTAGTTGATTCCCATCTGCAATAAATCAAGTACAGGATGAGGTTAAATGCTATGGCTTGTGTCTATTGACTTTACATTTTACCTGTAAGATATGAATAGCTAAGGAAGTATGTCTGTTTGTCTCCTCCCTTCCTTTCAAGTATCGTTAAAAGATCATTTTTACGGTGCGTGGTAAAAAAACATATGAGCAACCTAATGGCACTGTCAAAAGAGGAGCAGCCTCCTCCGGCGTGTGTTCTGTGGTTTCAGGTGGCATGCACCAAAAGGCGCTTGTTTCCCACCAGGAGCCAAGGGGGATAAGGGACGATACTCTTCCAATTAGGCTGAGGTTTGCTGGGCGCTCGTGAGGAGAGCTGTGCCCACCCGCGGCAGTGGCGTGCGTGGAGCGGCGCTCCTCAGGCACACTGCCCGCCGTGCCGGGGCGCGCTCCGCGGGGGCAGCGGCACCCCCGGCCCGGCAGCGGAGCTCTGGCCCCACCTCATGGCGCCCTGCTGCACAGCGGGAGGCCTCCCCTGGGGCCACCCAGGCGGGACCTCGAGGCCGGCCCAGTTCTGCGGCCGGGAGCCATGCCTCTTCCCTGGCCGGCGCTGCTGCTGCCGACCCCATGGAACGGCTGGATGCGGCCTTGGCGCGGGGCTGTGAGGGCTGCGGGGCTCTGCGGGCTGCGAGGCTGTGAGGGCTGCGGGGCTCTGCGGGTTGTGAGGGCTGCGGGGCTGTGAGGGCTGCGGGACTGTGAGGGCTGCGGGGCTCTGCGGGCTGCGGGGCTGTGCGGGCGCGGCCGGCTGTGCCGGGTTGGTGGGGATCCCCAGCTGTGGCAGGGAAGGCCCCGCGCACAAACCCCTGCCCCGGGGCGAAGGCAGGGCGGCTCTCCCGGGTTGCGCTGCGGTGCAGGTGCTCCCCGTGACAGCCACCGCGGCTTTCGTCGGCAAAGCCAAATCGTTTCTCCGCGCTCCCAAGGAGTAATCTGGTAACGAGAGATACACGTTTAGTCAGGTGGATTTTCCTCTGAGGTGAATAGATGCGCGTCTTGACAATTCTCATGATTCTATCATAAGGCTCAAGTTATTTCATGTTTATTCGAGGTCCCAGCTGCAGGAGACAATGGTTTTGTGAGAATCTTATTAAGTAAGTTTCTAGATCTTGTGGCTGAGAAGAGTGTTTTAAAAATGTGGTGCAATGGCTGAAAAACTCACAAGGTAAACACTGGGAAGAGCACAGTTTAAATTTCTGATTTATTTAGGACAGTCTCACAGGGCTGTGAGCAAAATCATGATTTCCAAAAATACAGGGCGAGCAAAATCATGATTTCCAAAAATTGGCAGCTCCAAATGGCAAGGCCTATTTTTAGGAAGTCGAACACAAACATGGAAGATGTGGCAGAAGTCTTTGGGATGGTTAGCACCTACCTCAGGCTTCCTCTGAAACTCAGCTAAGTTGTTCTCTGTCATCTTCTGGAGTCTTCACCAAATGTGGATGGTGAGTTAGGTCCTTTGAATCACATCTTTAACAGATGTGAGGTGTCTAAATAAGCTTTAGAAAGTCGGTGTAAAAAGTCCTTAACCCCCTTCTCTAACACGGCTGTCCAAAACTAGGTGAGGCTTTGCCAGGGAATAAACTGGCCTGTCCCTCCTGCTTCCTCTCAAAAGCAATTGCTTAACTGACTCAATTTCTTAATATTCATGACTTAGGGAAGCCTTATTTAGATGGCTCATTTCCAGGTGACTAACTCAGCTTTTTTAATTTCCTATAAGGAATGCTGCAAATATGAGTTGGTAACCAGGTGTGGCATAGATTCAGTGAAGCATAAACAAGGGCTTTTTCAACTATTTTTGTACGTACACATACTGCCTAAACCTAATTCTGTCAATTTAGAATACATAGTGGAGGGAGAAGTTAAATAAACTAAGAAAAATAGATTTTACTTTCTCAGATTAAAGTTTAGGTGATAGACAAAGACCGCTGTAAAGGCAGGGGGTGGATATTGATAAAAGTGTTTCAGCAAATTAGTCTTTTCTAATGCATTCTTTCAGAAAGCATTCTTTCAGAATGACTTTTAAAATTATTTTTTCTGCTTGTCAAAGAAGTAATTTTCTAGGTTACTTAGGAAAACATATTTTGTGACTCTTTCGTTGGTTATTTTCCCTTCAAAATTAGTGCATTCTTGGGCAACAAGGGATCAGTGTAGCATATGCGCTTGAGCTAAACACTGACATGTGCATAGTCCAAATACTGAAATATCATTTAGGCAAGGATTTATTTCCCCGTCCAAGGTGAAAACATTTGGATTACTTTTTAGAATGCATTCTTAGACTCTTACTCAGCAAAAACATTGAAGCAGGTGCTTAGACCCCATTTATTCTTCAAGCTCAGCTCCCATTTATGGAGATTTAATAAGAGTTGAGCTTCTCATCTACACTTGGCAGGTTTCTGAAAAATCTTGCAAGACTGTTCTCCTGGGCCCCTAAAAATTTTTAAAAATTAATTTTTTATTCAGATGACAGCAAACAATTCTAATCCCAAATTAGTGTTGCTATTGTCATTACTTGTATTTTTATTATTTCTGTGACTAAGTCTGTGACAATGTTCATTCAGTACTTCTGTCCTTTTCAAGTTTAAGAGCAGAACTGTCTTGGGCTGAAACTGAGTCAAAACTTTCCTTGTCATTAATCCTTCTAAAGAACTGATTGTGAATTCATCTCACAAATTTGTTTATTTCTCTGGTTTTCACATAAAGAATTGAGAACCGATTTATGCAGTGGCTGGTTTGTTAAATAAATTCAATATTTTAGCACCTCATTTTCTGGAGTGGATATGTTAAGTGGAAATCCAGATTGAAGACTGACATTGAAGTTTTGTGTTGTACATGGTGGCTCCATATTGTTCCTCAGTTTCTCATGGGGAGCAGTCTATGCTTCCAGGGCAGTAATGGTTCAGTTTGGCACCAGTTTATCTCAGAGAAGATATTAGACATACAGACAAGTAATGGGAGTTAAATATCACTCTCTGATTGAGTTCAGATTAGGCCCCCAATTGGGAACAAGTCATAGTTTCCTAAGCATTCATGTACTTCATCCTTCTGAAACAAGACCTGTTGTGACCCTACATACTTACAGTGAATTTTCCATTATAGCCATAAAGTAAAGCTGGAGATTTCTGATTCTGATTGCCAATCAGTACAGTCACTAACAGTTCATTTCAAGAACTGATCTTAAGCAGATTCAGTTACAGTATGGTCACGGTATTTCAAAATATATATACACTATGTATAAAAAAGACAGTGGAAACAACAACAAAATTATTTTTGAGTGTGCCAAATTTGAAGAAGCAGATTAAGAGATCACTCTTTGGTATTTATTCTCTTTGCACTTTTGCAGAAATATGTCTCTATGATTTTATCAGAACATTATTTTATTATAAGAATAAAATGTATTTTGCAAATTTGAGTTTAATGTCATTTGATATGACTTGAGATAAAATATGATAAAATACATAAAGAAGATTAATTACAAGGATTCCTATAAAGTACAAAATGCATATTTATTTTGGACAAAGAAAACCAAGTCTCTGTTTGAAGAGATGTGATTAAATGCATATATTTAGATTATATTGTCATGCTAATTATCAATGGTAGGAACCAATTAGGACTAGTGCTACCAAATCACCAGACTAGATTGCATATTCACTAGTGCACCTTTATTGCTCTACTGGGTTTTGCTATAAGCTGATAAAAGTGAAATCACTTCCTTTAAAAGTCCATGTTGTTGCACATTTTGAGCCAGATCTTGTTTATTTGTGCTTTTGTGAGCTGTCCCGCAAAAGTAACCAGAACTATTTATGTGAGAAAGACAGACGCTGGCTATAGGAAATAGATGTGGCTGCTTTAGCTAGCAATTAAAGAAAAAAAAATACAAGATGCAAAAAACCTTTCAATTCAAATGGCTGTTGTATGAATAAGCAAGGTTGGTAATCTGTCATTTGCAAAATGCTGGGAGTGAGTTTTTTATTGAGCCTGCTATGTCAATGACATGTATTTCTCAACATTGCACACCTCATTTATCTTTCTGGAATGAGGGCCAAATACCATATGAATGTAGAGTTTGTGAAGGTATTGCGTCCCAGCCCTGGAGGCTGATGACCCCTCTTTATCTACGCAGCAGGTAAGGCACAAACAGTGGCAGTGTGAGCTCTCTTTGCAGTCCCCTGCCAGTGTGCCTGACTGTTAAGCTGGGGGAACAAAGGAAAGATAGCATATGGATAGCAGATTGTAGGAGCGCTGAAAGAGGACTGAGGAAATCTATGTTGGGTGTGTGGCTCTGCCAAAGATCTCTTGTATGACTTTGGCCTTGTCACTTAATCTCCTTCTGTCTCTGTTCCCCTCCAAACAGGGAGAAGGCGTCTCTCCTCTCCCCCAGGCTTTGCCTGGAAATCTGTTCAGACTGAGTTCTCTTGGACAGTGTGCTCGTGAAGCATGGGGTGGAGTAAGACTGAGCTTCATTGGGTCCTCTAACTGCTACTATCATCCAAATAATAGGAATTACTATTAACAGCAGAGAAACAAAGTCCATGTCTTTTTGATAGATTTTACTCATCTTTTCAGGCCGTTCAATCTTTGGCCTCTGGGTGAAGGGTATGAACAAGGTAAGCAATTAGTGTCAGGAGCAGAGCTGTGAATTCTTCTTTTATAGAGTTCCAAATAATGCTGAAAACAGTGGCATTGGTGTTCTCTTTTTTCACCTGTCTCTTAATGCCTTTTGAAGACATTTGTGCCTAAATAACATCAGTGTTTCTGCAGCACAAACTGAAGTGCTGTGCAAAAGGCTGTACTTTGCTTTACTTTGGCCCTGGATATGGCTCTCCAAGGAATTCATAAACAACCCTCAAAAAGCGTAAAGGCTAGGGTAGGGACTCTGTTTTCTACATCTCTGTTATGCACTGTGCATATTTATGGAGCAGTATAAGAAATAAACAATAATGCACAAACACTGCATTCTACGCCCTGGTCTACCAATTGTGCTGATGCATTACATGATGTAGCTACTGCTAGTGAAACTAGGATTCAATTTTTAGCTTCACCTGAAATGTATGTCTGTTTTGCACCTGCAATCTTGCAAATATAAATAATTTCATGTGTCATTTTTCAGACATACCCACTGGTGGGTATAACTGATGCTGTTTATGAACAAGATTTTTCAGAGGAGCCATAGAAATGGAATTTCAAAATTACCTGGATGCTAAAGCCTGTTCTCCTATATCTTTTCAAGTATACATCAGTGTATCTTCTCTCTAGATGAAGTTGTTGCTGGGCTAGAAGACATTGCTTGCACCTGCTGTTATGCAGATGTGCAAAAGAAAAATGGAGAAATAATGAAAACAGAAATCAAACCCAAGAGCTATTTCTCACAAGTTTTAGCTAGACAAAATTTATCATTTTTTTTTTGTTGTTGTTGGTTTTGTTTTGTTTTGTTTTGTTTTGTTTTGTTTTGTTTTGTTTTGTTTTTGTAGCAAACGGAGTATTTACTTTAGAGCTTGAATTCCCATTTCCAAAACAACTAGTGAATTGCTTCTAGGTAGAGTTTGCAATGAAAGACTGGCTTTATTCATATCAGCAGGACAAAATAAGGCCATGCTCCCCTGGGAGTGAATGGCTGGGCAAGATGGGGTTTTCAACACTTGTCCCAAAGGCTTAGTCTGTGGAGACTGTCGAATGTGTAAGGCTGGAGCACAGTATCCCAATCTCTCTGCTCAGAGGTAAAGCAGATGTTACCTGAAACCCTTAAGGATGTAGAATTTTCTTAATGCTCTGCTTTGTCCTGCGAGCCCATTGAAAGAACACTTCAGAGGGCACCTATTTCTTACTAATGTAAACTTTCTGAGGAGTATCCAAAGATATGACCTCTGGGTGAACCTTTAACCTTCCCCTTAATTATTTGTTTGAAGACAGTGTGGAGTTCTCCTGCTGAGAGCCAAGGCCCATAATGCTTCGCAGCCCTGTGAGCCGGGGTCTGTATGCAGGGAAGTGGAGAGGGACATAAATAAGGGGACCACCAGATGTAAATAATAAAAGTGGTTGGGGTTTAAATAAAAAAAAAAAAAAAAATAAAAAAAAAAAGCAGTTTGGTTTTCCTGAAGACTGCCCTGATTGAAGAAAAATGGTTAGTAAGATGGAAAGTGTGTTCGTGGCGGGGGGGGTGTTTCTGTGATTTTTTACAGGCCTAAATAAGTGTTCATTCCATTCTTTAAAACCTTGCCATCTGTATACACCATTAGAAGCTCATAGGAGAAGAGAAAACAGTCTTATCAGGCTTTCCTGTTAATCTCTATTGGCCTTAACTTTAGCTGATAAAAGGCGTGCTGGATGGAGGAGGTTCAGGTCAAGCTCCATTTGGTCAGCACAGCAACATTACTGGAAAGTAACTCAGCAAATAAGTCCTATCGGGGACCTTTGTCTCTGAGGACGGAAACACATTTCAAAATCACAGAACTGGCAGTGATGCCTTCACTGTGCCACAGTCAGAAGGGAATAAACAAATATATTGACTGTGTCTGAGTTTTCATTTTAATAGCTGAAGTCATGACTAATTCTGAGGCAGGATGACATTTCTGACAACTGAATGGTACTTTTCCTAAAGAATAAAGAATGTCTTTTGGATGTAAACAGAAAGATGCAAAAGAGCCCTTTAGTGTTACTTGTAGCATTTATGCATCTGTCTAATGAAATTTCCACCACTGTGATTACAGAAGATGCAATCGAAGGTGTGCCACCGTCCTTTATTATCTGCGAAGGAATTTAACCAGAGGGTGGGAGGGAATGAGGGAAGCATGACAAAAGGCCTTGCAGAGTTGATGCTATATAAAGGCTAGCAATTTACTAAATGAGCAGATGAACTTAGTTTTCAGTTAACTGACTGAAAGATTTTGCTAGGCGTTGGATCAGGCCCAATGGCAATTATTGGAGGCTGTTTTGGATGATGGGCATGTTAGTATTTCTGAAGAGGATTAAACGCTAGTATTCGCCTTCATTAGCACTCCTTAAGGGTCACCAGGCGAAAGCCTGAGCTGTGAAATAGCACACAAAACCTGCACGAAGGCTCCAAAGTGTTCTCAAACACAAAGAGAAGGGACAAAAACAAGTGTGGCTCCCGAGTGATAGAAAATTGCCCTGTTTTCAAAGATATTTTGTGAATAAGTAAGTCTTGAAATTATTTTAGGGAAATTAATTGAGCTTAACTTGTGCTGATGTGGATTGCTGCACATTAGCTAATAAGAAATATGCAAGCACTTATTTTTGGATTACTAGCAAAATTAAATCCAGGCTCCGCAGCCAACTAACTGCCTTTACCAGTGCTCAAAAGCCGTGGCAACCACCCCAGTTTGAGATTAAAAAAAAAGGTTATTTTGGGCCTAATATTAACCACATGTACCTGTGACTGGGGGTTTCTAACGAGTTGAAAGGTGCCTGAGTTGAGGGCAGGCGGGCGGTCGCCTTGCACGGGGTGTCCCTGCTTGGACAGAGAGGTGGCCCCCAGCTGGCACTGACCTCCAAACGACCCTTGCCTTTACAGGCTCCAACTGCAGGAGTTGTAGAAGAGCAGAAGTCTTTCTGGGCCGGCACTTATTGCTGCTGCGCTGGTGATAAAACTTCAGACAGCCTAATTGATGGCTTTGCTGACCTAACGATACCTTGTGAAAGCACGGAGTGGCAAAGCCTGGTCCTCATTTATGGCCAGCTGCAAGGAGAGCTGGATCCCTAAGATGGAAAGGGGAAAAGAAAGTCTCCCAGCCTGTGAACTTTAACCAGAATCTGAGCCACTTAGAAGAAGTTAAAGAAACAATTGTCTTTTAACACAAGTTTTCGGTCACATTTACTTGTTCAAAGCCTTCTGGCAAATCCAGCTTTAAGCTGGCTAGTAAGATAAGCATGTTACCAGTTACAATTTCTGAGCACTTAGAGGAAAATCCTTTAAAGTGAAATTATACTCTTTTTAAAAAGCAACGTGAAGCAAAACACATTTCCACAGCACGCTAAAATCCTGTCACTTTTAAAGCAGAGGTGTTCTCAAAACAGAGAAGCAAGCTGATGAAAGGACTTCTATTCTTTGTATTCTGTTGCAGGTTTATTAATGCCAGAAGAAGAATAGTACAGCCTATGATTGACCAGTCAAATCGAGCAGGCAAGTTCCAAGTAGTATCTGTATTCAAGTCCCACAGGCGCAAATCCTCATCAAGTTATTCTTCAGGAGTCCCATCACCTGGTAAATAAATGCTTCAGCCAGGCATTCTGGGAGATTATTTTTTTTTTCTTATGTCCCCAGAATTCCGCTGTAGGAAGCAACTTCGCTAATTGGTGCTAATTGGAGATTTCCCACCCTGACTCTACTGAAACTGCTTTTTATTTTCTCTCTGAATTGGTAATTGGGTACAAGTAGTAGTGCCACAAGCAGTTTGTTTGACTGTGAGCTCTTGAATTACTCATTGCTTGTCTGCATCCAATCAGCAGGACAATCTCATTTTCTTGCTACCCACAACTCCTTGGTGTATGCATTGCTTTTACTTCTGGAAGCCGAGCTGTAAAACTCATTGTATCCATTCATTTGCTTTGACTATTCACAATATGCTACTAATGTGACATGGTACCATACTGCCAGAAAATATTAAAAGATTATTACTTTTGTTTAAGAATGCACCAGATATGCTCTCAGTGAAACATATTATTTTTATAACAATACCTTTTCTACATTTCTATTAAAGCATTTAGAATATGTAACACTTTACACAAGAACTGGTACTATGTTAATCATTCTACTTTCTAATATCCATTTCCTCAGCATACGAGGGAGTTGTGGTTTCCTAATATGAGGTTATGGGATAAAACTATCCTCCGTGTAGTGATGACTGTTGTCACTAACAAGGGCTTTAACTTGATGGTGATTTCGCCTGCTGCTTCACTTTA